>NW_028146738.1:26980361-27222861 GCF_055883805.1 Amblyomma maculatum
TCGTCACCCATCCATCCATATATCGGTCCGTCCGTCCGTCCGTCCGTCCGTGCACCCACCCATCCATCCATCTATCGGTCCGTCCGTCCGTCCGTCCGTTTACCCATCCATCCATCCATCCATCCATCCATCCATCCATCCATCCATCCGTCCGTCCGTCCGTCCGTCCGTCCGTCCGTCCGTCCGTCCGTCCGTCCGTCCGTCCGTCCGTTCGTCCGTTCGTCCGTTCGTCCGTCCGTCCGTCCGTCCGTCCGTCCGTCCATCCATCCATCCATCCATCCATTCATCCATCCATCCATCCATCCATCCATCCATCCATCCGTCCGTCCATCCGTCCGTCCATCCATCCATCCGTCCGTCCGTCCGTCCGGTCACCCATCCATCCATCTATCGGGCCGTCCGTCCGTCCGTCCGGACCCCCTTCCATCCATCTATCGGTCCGTCCGTTCGTCACCCATCCATCCATATATCGGTCCGTCCGTCCGTCCGTTTACCCATCCATCCATCCATCCATCCATCCATCCATCCATCCATCCGTCCGTCCGTCCGTCCGTCCGTCCGTCCGTCCGTCCGTCCGTCCGTCCGTCCGTCCGTTCGTCCGTTCGTCCGTCCGTCCATCCATCCATCCATCCATCCATCCATCCATCCATCCATCCATCAATCAATCAATCAATCAATCAATCAATCAATCAATCAATCAATCAATCAATTTCTTGAGAACGGGAGCCTTTGATACAATCGCGTCAGAAACAAAGGGGTTCAATTGCATGGTGTTAAGTACTATGGTCGATTAAGATTCTCAAAAAAAGTGCAGTGTAGAAATTAAAACCTGCCTCCATCGTGAGAGGTCATAGAAAGATAATTAAAATATTTCTTTTCCGTGTATACGCTCGTAAGCTTACATGGCAAGTGGCCGATGATTGCAAGGTGAGACCAACGCCTTTAAACTATACCCAAGGGATAAGCATGGAAATACAGCGCTTTGAAAACATGGACAAAACATGGAGTGGACAGCACGTGCGCTACTCAGCTGTGTGCGTTCCCCCAATATTTCGTCCTTGCCTTCAGAGCGCTGTATTTCCATGACGATGAACCAAATCGCCCAAAAATCTACCCTGACCAAGGGATAAATAAACTGGATATAATATTTTGGCCCAGAGTTATATTCCGTCTCAAGCTGCTAGGCTGGAATACATGAGTTCATATTATTATGCCGTTACAGGACACGAACACAAGGAACGGTGACCAAGGACGACTATGCTTTTCACGAGCTTACAGCGCGGTAACACTTTAAGATAGGCCTTAATATTTCCTTACTCTTCCCTCATTCGCGACACGCTTCGGCATACCAAGCCCGACAAGCCCGCGCATAGCATATATGGACTGCAACTCAAGTCCGAGGGCCAATCGCTCTCATTCCAAATGACGAGCGCCACATACGCAACAGCAAGCGATGTGAAAATACATAAACGTTTTTATTTATTTCTTTTCTTTCGCTGTCCTGAAGTGAATTTAATGTTTCCTGCTATTCAAACAAAGTCGGCAGATATACCAGTTATACGTGTATCCCTATGCTTTCTGATCTTCCGCGCGTTCTGAATATGGAAAGGGTGCTTTCTTCCAAAATAGTCCTATTGCAGCAAAACCAACTTTAAAAGGATTGGTGAACGGACTGAGCAGATAAAGTTAATCGAGTATGAGGATGCGTATAGATGCATGTAATTTTATTCCCTGCCGTGGGTTGTTGACGACAAAAAATGCAAGATAAAGGTGTGCGCCATCCCTCGCTGATTCTAGCAGTGGTAGCAGTGGACGCGGCAGAGCGGAAACGCTGTGTCCTGTAATTTCACCAGGCTTTTGCACAAGAACCCCCCCCCCCCCCCTTCCCCCATCGTAGCCAAACCAGTCCACGTGCCGCCGCATCATCGGACGCGGTGCGCATGCGCCAGTGCCTGCCTTCCCGACCCTCTGGACCCGACATCATCGTTTGTCACTCCATAACTTTCAGAGTACGGTAAAGGTCTCTTCGCGTGACAGCAACCATGACCGGCGCGGACATGAAGCTTCCAAATGCTCAAGGCGCGCCTCTGGCGCAGTTATATTCGAGTCAAACGCAGAGACAGTTTGATAGCAGCATGAGCATTTGCCTGTCATTGTCTTGAAGAGCACCGCAGCTGCTTCAGAAACAATAGAATTCGCGAATTGTGAACGGTAAGCTTGCATGGAAGGCTGAGCATCGGCCTGCATGCAGATAATCTAGTCCTGGCAGACAGCTCTATCAATTAATCCGACACCTTGCTATTCTGTTGTGATTTTCGTAGTTTTGTCAAAATCTAAACTTGCTTGCCTTCCTCGATTATCACCGTAAATGATCACATTGAATGAGTCTAAATGGCGATGCAGAGGACAACTAACGGCATGCGTCGTCGCACATGCGCGCGACACATTTTTACGCAAGCTTACTCGTGCTTGCTTGTAAAACATTTGTATTGACGCAATAAAAATTATCATTAATCATTATCATTAATTGCTAAGCATTGTCACATGTTTTCAGTCCGTTCCGGATATTCAAGTCGTCGTTTGACATATTGGTAGTTTCGAAGTCATGATGAGTCATGCCTAGTCATTGTAGTCACTACCACTCACAGCTAAAGAGTTTTACTCATTTCTAATCAGTTGCGGTCATTTCAAGTCGTCGTTTTGCACACTGATCATGGCATAGTCATGACGACTCATTACCACTCGTAGTTAAGCATTTTTACTAATTTTCAATCAGTTGCGGTCGTTACAAGCTATCGTTTGTCGTATTGGTCGTTTCGTAGTCATTAGCAGTCATGATGAGTCATGTTTAGTCATTGTAGTCATTACCATTTCAGCTGTGGTATTACAAGTCACCAATTGAGATATTGGGCATAATTTTGTAGTCATTAGTAGTCATGAGGAGAAACGACTAGTCATTTTAGTCATTAGCACGCATCGCTAAGCATTTTACTAATTTCCAATCAGGTGCGGTCATTACAAGTTGAAGTTTGAGATACTGATCATTAGACGTCATTAACTATATCGAGTCTATAACTTATGCTCGTACTTATCACCATCCATCGTTTTCATTCTTAATCCTTCTCCCCACACGTCCGCTATTTGCGAGCGACGCATTTGTGCACAAGTTACACGCACATTATTCGCTAAACGAGCTAGCCCATAAAAGCTTTCGCCTGGTTGCTGCAGCCGAAAGCGCTGTAGCCTGGCATTCTGCCGCTAAATACTTCTTAGAAGAAAAAATAACCCGAGCAACATACCTCACACGCGAAATACAGAAATCTCAGCACACGCTCCTCGGTGGAAGGCGTCCGCGCTGTAACTGGAAGCTTGATGACGAAAGCGGGCCGCGGCGCTCCACGGGACCCATGCTAATCAATCGGTGGCGCAGCGGTGCGGGGAAAAGAATCGCTGTACTCCGAAATTTATCCAGTGACTCTAATCGTCGCCGAAATCGAGCGCCACTGCCACCACACGGCCTCACCTATTAAAGCCCCAACGCCCCCGGAAAGCCTTCACTAGGTAGCAGTGCACGCGGCAGAGGGGCGACACTCTGG
Organism: Amblyomma maculatum; assembly: GCF_055883805.1. Taxonomy (NCBI): domain Eukaryota; kingdom Metazoa; phylum Arthropoda; class Arachnida; order Ixodida; family Ixodidae; genus Amblyomma; species Amblyomma maculatum. The sequence continues at coordinate 26,983,958 of NW_028146738.1, forward strand.
GTCGTGTCATTTCACACAGGTTTGTTACAGTGCATTTCTATAACTACGTTATTCTTTTTGCTTCCGTGTCATTAGCTGCATATTGGACATTGTTCTGTAATTGAAAATACCAACAAACGCAGAACTTGCCAAGGACGTAGGTGAACTATGTAAGGAAGTTGAGGCATTGCGTGGCAGTCTCACCCTTTTCAATAACTGGTATGAAACTATGAAGCAAAAACAAGAAGCTCTCTTGAAAGAAAACAAAAATTTAGCTCACAAAAACGAGAAGCTCACGCAACGAGGAGCTGCGCTTGAGCAGGGTTCTTGGCAGACCAACATCGAAATCAAAGGAGTACTCGTCGCACAGGGTGAGAGCTGCGCCGCGATTCTCCAGCGTATAGATGATGAAGTTGGGTGTCCTGTAGGAGAGATTGACATTGATGTTGTACACCTTGTCCCAACAAAAAATAATGGTGAGCTCAACATAACTGTTAGGTTTCGGTCACGAGATAAAGGTTATTTGCGTCTACCGCGAAAGCAAAGAAGGCACGCTCGACGACAAAATCTCTTGGCTTGAATGCTCACTTGAGCAATTCCCTCTTCATCAACGATCATCTGACCCCTCACAACAAACGACTGCTGACAAAAGCATTAGAACTAAAAAAGAGAAAGACTGGAAGTTTGTCTGGGTGGACAGCTACCGGATCAAGTTCCGAAAGACAACTGATAGCTGTGTTTTTTGTAACTCCAGCCACAGTAACCTTTCTATTTTCACATAATCTACCTAGGTCTTTCAACATCATACCTCCTAAAATATCCGGTATATCTCCTCAGGCACGTGTAAGCAAACGCGCCGCATTGAACTTACATTTGAAAATTTCATGGCAGGTTTTTCCTTCCACAATGAGATCTACACTCTTAAACAAAGTAGTTGGGGTTTCTATCTTTTAGGATAGTATCTGCTTGCTTGTCACATATGTTACTAACTAGTTAGTAAGCGCAGATAGTATCTGCTAGGTAGTAGCATATACTACCTCCAGAAGGTAGTAAAAAGAACTACCTCTAAGAAATATGCCTACCTCTAGATGTAGTACCAGAAACTACATTTAGTAAAATTTACAACCTATAGAAGGTAATAAGAGCAACTACTTTTACTAGTATTCACTACCACTACAGGTAGTGAGAGTAACTACCTTGAACAAAATTTTCTACCAATAGGATGTAGTAAGAGCAACTACCTTTACTAATATTTCCTACCACTGCAGGTAGTAAGAGTAGCTACCTTCAGCAAACTCTAATACCTATAGGAGGTAGTAAGAGCAACTACCTTTACTAATATTCATTACCACTGCAGATAATTAGAGGAACTACCTTGAGCAAAATACACTTCCTCAGAGGTAGTAATAGCAGCTACTTATATAGAAAAGGTACTACCTCTGTAAATAGTAACAGCCACTACTTTTAGCAACATGCATCCCCTATAGAAGGCTGTAACAATACCAATCTGTAGTAAAAAATACTACACATTTAGCAAACTCCTCTGCTTTGCTGCTATGACCAATAACATGAATGCTGGATTACATAAGATTGAAGCACTGTGAAGCAGGGGCCATACATGGCTTCCACAATAAAGAAACAAATTGAATACAAGTGTGGCTAAGAAGATGCAACTTTATTTCTCATTATTCAGTTCCGGCATTCAACTTTCTAAATAAAAAACAATTGCCCGCATCGCAAGTGGTGAAAAGAAGATGACTGAAGATGAGAAAAATGCTCAAAAAGAGAGCAGGTACTTTTGTTCTGTTTTGGTTATAACTTATCACACATTCATATGAGACAGTCTATTTACATCAGGATTGAGTGTGTTGAACTTCAAACCTTTATAGGAGGTTTAGGTATTGAAGGATTATAGAGCCTGGTGTGCCTTTGAACACTTTTAGCAATAATCATGACAACTGATAGAAGGAATAGCATACAAGAACTATCAGCATATGTCTATGGAAGTTGCTTTACATATAATAATTTAACGAGACATGTGCAATAAAATCACAACTAAAAGAGGTTTTTTGGTAGAGAAGAATGGAAGTACCAGCTCATACACTGCCTAGTCCTCTGCCTTAGATACCATAGCAATACCTCACATGAGGAAGTTTTTGTTCCTGATTCTTTGTTGATTAACATCCTACAGATGTATGAAATACTTGTCGGAGCCACAGCTAAAACTAGTCAACCGTCCACTTTATGGCAACTAAACGAAACAGATGTGAGATATTCATGAAGCATTATAAAAGAATTTTGTCACGTAGAGGTGACAAGGCCGTTGACACCAAAAGAAGACACAGGCTTGATGGTACTAAAATTAACTCCTTATTGGGCTCACTTGGGCCCGCAAAAGAACTAAGCAACTCGGCGGTGGCGATAGCAAAAAACGTGCTCGTCGATCGTCGAACAAAGGATGCCCGTCGCACTCGTCAACGCTCAATTTAAAGGCTGTTCAGAACAATCTAGATAACGTCGCAACTGCTACAAGCACAAGCTGAAACATTGAAGAAAGACACACGAGTGGCCGGAATCTTCGACACAGATCTCGGTGCCTCTTGCGCTACAACGAAACTGATAAAAGTGCGACTCGCGACATCGAGCTTTAACAAACAAAGAATACGGAACTGATACGCGATCCAGAATCAGAGTGATAAGGCCGCATGCCGGCGGCTGTTAAAAAAAAAACAAATACAGTTTTGAAGGCTTCGCGGCATTACTCCCGCCTTAAAAAAACATCGCCTCGATGTTCCAAAACAAAGACTAAAGCATAAGCAATGCAAAGTTTAAACACCACAGATTCTTTAACGCGCATAATATGGCTTCAGTCGTACAACATGTACAATTTATGGGCGTGCGCGTCGCCGTTGTGATGCTGACGTTCCGCCGGGAATGACTTCATAGCCCAGCGGTCCGACGCGGCGAATGATTTTGTACGGCCCAAAGTATCGACGCAATAACTTTTCACTTGGTCCGCGACGGCCAATTGGTGGCCAAACCCACACTTGGTCTCCTGGATTGGACTCTGCGTGGCGTCGTCGTAAGTTGTATCGTCGGCTGTCGGTGCGCTGTTGGTCTTTAATACGCAGCCGTGCGAGTCGTCGGGTGTCCGCGATAATTTTGTTCAGACGCTCCGTAAGGCCATTCGTCTGGGGATGGTACGCAGTTATTCGTCGATGGCTTGTATGACTGTATTCCAGGATGGCTTGCGTCAACACTGCCGTAAACGCCGTTCCCCTGTCCGTGATGAGCACTTCTGGGGCGCCGTGTCGCAAAAGAATTTGTTCGACAAAAAATTTGGCGACTTCTGCGGCGGTACAATTTGGTAGTGCTTTTGCTTCGGCGTAACGGGTAAGGTAGTCAGTGGCCACGATGATCCACTTGTTACTCATAGAAGAAGCTGGAAAGGGGCCGAGGAGATCCATCCCAATTTGTTGAAAGGGCAGGTCTGGTGGCGGAATCGGGTTTAGTAATCCTGCTGATCTGATAGGCGGCGTCTTGCGTCGTTGGCACTCACGACATGTCTTCACGTAGTGGGCAACTTCGGCAGGCAGTCGCGGCCAGTAATAGTTCCGGATTCGACGCAAAGTGCGTGCAAATCCGAGATGGCCTGCTGTGGGCTCGTCATGGAACGCCTGCACAATTTCCTGCCGGAGGTTTTTATGCACTACAAGAAGTTGCGCACTCCTGTTGGGTGCGAAGTTCTTCACGAGGAGGCCATTGCTTAACGCGAACGAAGATAAATGTGTCTGAACACACCAGGAGGGGAAGCTGTCTTTCCTTCTAAGTATCGGCTTGCGCTTTCAGCTCTGGGTCTGATCGCTGTTGTTCTGCGAAACTGCTGGCGCTTACCGGTCCCAAAAAGGCGTCGTCATCATCGTCCTTCGGGGGAGTGTCGACGGGAGCGCGTGATAAGCAGTCTGTGTCGGATTGCTTCCGGCCCGACTTATAGACTTTAGTCAAGTCAAATTCTTGAAGTCGTAGGCTGCATCTGGCAAGGCGGCCGGAGGGATCTTTCAAATTAGCCAGCCAGTAGAGCGCGTGATGGTCACTTACCACCTTGAATGGTCGGCCGTATAGATATGGACGAAACTTAGATGTGGCCCAGATGATCGCGAGGCACTCCTTCTCAGTCGTCGAGCAATTGACTTCGGCTTTTGTGAGGGACCTGCTAGCGTAGGCGATTACTTTCTCCTGTCCGGCACTCTTCTGGACAAGAACGGCTCCTAGGCCCACTCTGCTCGCGTCGGTGTGAATTTCGGTCTCGGCGTTCTCATCAAAGTGGCCAGGTACAGAAGGTCACTGCAGATGGCGCTTGACTTCGCCAAAGGCTTCTTCTTGCGGGCTTCCCATTTAAAAGGAACATCAGCCTTTTTAAGCTGCGTCAACGGTTCGGCGATGCGCGAAACGTTTCTGACAAATCGTCAACAATAAGCGCACGGCCCAAGGAATCGGCGCACAGCTTTCTTGTCGGCAGGCGGGGGGAATTGTGCGATATCAGCTGTTTTCTCCGGGTCTGGGCGAATACCATCCTTTCTAACGATGTGAGCTAGGAACCGCAGTTCTTCGTAGGCGAAGTGACACTTCTCTGCTTTTAGCGTTAGTCCCGATGATGTGATGGCTTCCAGCACTGCCTGTAGTCGTTTTAGGTGGTCTTCAAAGTTTGACGAAAAGACAACACTTTCGTCCAAATATACCAAACAAATCTGCCAATTCAAGCCTGCCAGGACTGTGTCCATTACTCGTTGAAATGTGGCTGGTGCGGAGCAGAGGCCAAATGGCATCACCTTGAACTCAAAAAGACCTTCCGGTGTGATGAATGCGGTCTTCTCGCGATGTCTTTCGTCGACCTCAATTTGCCAATATCCGCTCTTCAGGTCCATCGATGAGAAGTACTTTGCATTTCAGAGCCGGTCGAGAGTGTCGTCGATGCGGGGAAGCGGGTAGACATCCTTCTTAGTTATGCTATTCAAGCGGCGGTTATCAACGCAGAAGCGAAGTGTGCTGTCTTTCTTCTTCACCAGAACGACTGGTGCCGCCCAGGGGCTCTTCGATGGCTGGATTACGTCATCACGCAGCATTTCCTCAACTTGATCGCGTATGGCCTGGCGTTCTCGCGGTGATACGCGATAGCGGCTTTGGCGCAGACGTCGGGCGTGTTCGTCCGTTATAATGCGGTGCTTGGCCAGTGGTGTTTGCCGTACCTTCGATGATGACAAGAAGCACTCCCTGCAGCTTCAAAGAAGAGTGAGAATCTGGTCTTTCCTGCTGTGGGTCAGTGCCGGGTTGATGTAAAATGTGGGCTGACGGAATTGGTCCGGTGCGTCTTCCAGTGGTTGGTCGTGGAGGGCGAATACGTCGTTCATCATCATCATCATCATCAGCCTGACTATACCCACGGCAGGGCGAAGGCCTCTCCCATATTTCTCCACTTAACCCGGTTCTGTGCTAGCTGCATCCACTTGACCCCCGCGAACTTCTTAACCTCATCCGCTCACCTAACTTTCTGCCGCCCCCTGCTACGCTTTCCTTCCCTTGGAATCCAGTTTGTTACCCTAAGCGACCATCGGTTATCCTCTCTTCGCACTACATGTCCTGCCCATGTCCATTTCTTCTTCTTAATGTCCACTAGAATGTCGGTAACCTGAGTTATATCTCTGACCAACTCTGCACGTTTCCTATCTCTTAATGTTACCCCTACCATTGTTCGTTGTATAGCCCTCTGGGTTGTCCTCAACTTAAGTAGAACTCTCTTGGTTAGCCTCCACGTTTCAGCCCCATAGGTGAGTACAGGTAAGATGTAACTGTTATATACTTTCCTCTTTAGCGATACCGGTAAGCTGCTAGTCATAACCTGTGAGTGCTTGCCAAATGCGCTCCATCCCAATCTTATTCTTCTTATTTCCTTTTCATGGTCCGGATCTGCCGTTACTACCTGTCCTAAGTAGACATATTCGCCTACTTGATCGCCTTGTACGTCGACGCTGAACACAAGACCTGGGACGCCATCTTGCCGTACGTGATCTTCGCTTATAACACGGCCGTCCAGGAGACGACCAGGGCGACCCCGTTCAATCTTGTGTACGGCAGGGAGCCCACGACGACGCTCGACGCAATGCTGCCGCACGTAACCAACGAGGACAACTTTGATGTCGCCGCCTACCTGCAGCGTGCAGAGGAAGCCCGTCCAAGCTTAAACGGCCGCATCAGGTCACTCATTTTGAACGATTCCCGTTCTCCTGCACCGTGAGACCAACTTGCACTACCAGCGCGTCCCGCGTTTATTTAGAGACGTTTCATTTCCATAGCGAATTGATAGTCTCGGTCCTCTTTCTCTAGCCTTTCCTGGCGTTCACGTTCACGTTCCTCTTTCTCGTGACATTCTTCAATGATCTCAAGGCATTCCGAAAGCTCGTCATCTTCAGCTTTAAACGCAAGGATAGCCTTTAACACCTCTGGTTTTCTGGGTTTGTCTGACAAATCCAGACCCAACTCCTCCGCAAGCTCCAGCAATTTCGGTTTGCGCAACGACTTCAAATCCAAACCCCTGGCTGTTCCGAGTGCTGCCTTCTCTACTGCCCACTATTTCCTTGCTGCAATGAACCCAGCAACAACGACAACACAATTACCAGCTCTGTTCTCTACTTAACAAAAGCCTGGTAAAACACAGTAGAAGAAAGTCCCGCACTCACCAAACCTCGCAGCAAAGAATCCAACGCAGTCGTTCCGCTGCAGGCAACCAGTCATCACACAAGGCTCGTTGCACTGCTCCCGGCTTTCCGTTGAGCTGCGTGTTGCACGGGTCACGCCTGGGACATCTCCGCTCTTCCCACCAGATGTCGCACCTCGGTCAGGCCTGGCTCGTTTCACCGACCACGGTCACGGCTTGGTCATTCTCGTCCCTTCGCTGCTCGCCAGTTGTTGGAGGACGGTATTGCCTGGCTCGTCCCTCCGATCACCGTTACGGCTTGGTCGTCCCACCGCTGCCTACCAGTTATTAGGTTTCGTGGCTCGCGTGCTCAGCCCACCACTGACGCCAGTTATTAGGTTTGGGTCGCGTGCGCCTGCGTATCGCACCGCTGCCACCAGTTATTACATGCGGCTCGCGGCCCCTCGGTAGCGTTGGCCTGGCGGCTCCGTGGTTTGGCGGACAGCATCAACGGTCCCAAGACGAGGTGTCTTCTAACGAAACAACCTTTACTAAAACATCATGAAGGAACGGGCAGAGAAGCTGACCTGGAGAGAATACAGACACGCTCACACAGCTGGTGTCTAGCGTCGTCACAGCGACGCCTTCCAAAGTAGTCTCTGTCTCAGTGGAGTCGGCCGCTGCTTTTTATAGGTTTGCCAATTCACAGGGAAAGGGGGAGCCCTCACAGGAAAGAGAGAGCCCAACCCGTTTGGACAAGATGGGATAACTAAATCGCAGGTGGCCCGGCCGCATCTCCTCCACCTCCTGCAGACGGGCGAGGGCGACGCACTCTCCCTCGAGCTCCGGGCTTGGCCGGCGTTTGCACACACACGCACGCACACACATTTGGCGCATGGCAAGATCACGTCGAGACTTGCCCGCGGGAGGAAGCGTTGGGCGGCCGATGGACGGCGCCGAAATGGCCGATCCGCTCGCGGTTCTGCCTGTTGCTACGCGGTGGCCGTGTCAGCTGTCTCACTTGTCAATGACGAAACGTAACACGATGCTCTCACTTCCACTGCCGCAGAAGAAGCAGCATCGCCCTTGCCATTGCCAGCACACCAGCCCTTTTCATATTTAGCGTCTATAAGACCGAAGTCCGCAACTTTGCAAAGGGTAGAATCTCTTCCTCTGCGCTCAATATCCTTGAGCACTCCTCCCTCCCTTCCCGATCTATCCAACTCTTTTGGTTTCCGGCTCACGCGGGGCACCCTGGAAATGAAGCGGCAAATTCTATCGCTCGCGAGATGACCGACCGAGCTGGCCCCTTCCATCCCAGGATAGACACGCGTGACTCCCTCCTCACCATCCATGACATAACACTCCACTACCACAACTCCCGATTATCCCTCCTTATCTCTCACAAGTCCCTATCTAAAATCGAACAGAATGCGTGGCGCCATTTACAGGCTCACACTTTCGTCTCCCCTGCACGCCTTGCCCTTATTCGCCCCGGTGCCTCCTCGCCTCAATGCACGCTTTGCAGCTTTCCCCGAGCAGACTATGCTCACATTCTTTACTCTTGTCCGGCGCACTATCCCCCCGTCTCCTGGCAGATAAGCAGCCCGCAGCTGTGGGAGGCTGCTTTGGCCAGCTCGGAGCTGCATATTCAACAGCGGCTTACGACCTGGGCAGCGGAAGTCGCCGCCAGGCGTGACCTGGAGGCCACGACCAGCAACCGGAAGGCCATCCACGGAACGGCGGCAACATAATCTTATTTTTTTTACCTTCACTGAATAAAGTTTGTACCCCCACCACCACCCCTTTTAAGTACAGATGGCGCTCCGTCCACGCGCCTTGCGGGAAGACTCTTCGAAAACAAAAAAAAAAACAGAACAAAATTGCGCACTTAACAACATTAAATGCCCCTCCTAAGATCATTGCAACAACCTCACTGGTTGCTGCACGCGATAAATAACATCAAGGTCGTCACACCTTCACTGCAACGCAAGAAACGTCACTGGAAAGAACAATCGGGCAGTGAGTCACTTACTTAAGGGCCGCCGCATTAGAGTCATCTAGCTGGCGCCATACAAAATTGTCCCACGCGAAAATGCCTTCCACTGGTCCATCAGCCTGCCCTCGGAAGCCACAGATCGCAGGAACTGTTCTGGTTGCCGACTGCGCCATAATAGAGGAGCTAGTGACTGGCATGCACAGGCCGCAGTCTCCCCATCTACACCTTAGATCGTTGTCGGTCTATTGCCGAATCTTTCGTTTGCGGCCCCGACAACATCCCCTGGTTTCCTGTTTCTCTTGGCGTTTCCCCACGTGGGAGGTTTAACCTCCCTCCGAGTTACTTGCTTCTAAGCCGACATCCGCCTGCCTGCTCACGTCGGGCACCTCGCAAACGCCACTGTGTGCGGAATTTAGCCTCTGCCAAGCCCCCGCGAGAAAACGCACTCTGCCTCCTTGGACACCAACCGCTTAGTTACCCCGCACAACAGAAACAATTTTTTCTGACGTGCCGATCCTGACCTGCTGCTAACCTGAGTCTCACCCGAATGAGCTTTGCCAGCACTTTCGCACCAAAAGCGGCTGCAAGCGTGACGTCGGCGACCTTCTCCATCAGTATGCTATGTAGACACCCTCTTTTATGACCGCTATTTCGGTACCCGTAGCAATTTTCACTCTCAGAGCCACGTCACCGCATCTCAGGTGAACGGGCTCTATTGAGGCTACTCCTTCCGTCTTCAGTGGTAGCGCACAGGGCTCAAAGTCGGTGGCACTGTCCCCTGAGCAGCGGACCGATCCCGCGCCATGACCATTACCGGTATCGGACTTCCCCTGCCCGATCCTGTTCCCTGTTTTCACGAGCGTGTCGCCAATCCTTGGTTTTTAGAGGTTTCAAGTCAAGAACGCGCAAGATGTCGCCCATAAAAAATGAAGCACGCCGTTGGGTTCGGGGAGACTGGCTTTTTTTTCCAGCTAGAGGGGAGTTTTGGGTAGTTATTTATTGCTTGCTAGAGGGTCCTCCGCCTGCAAATGTTTGCTTCCTTCATGACCCCTTACCTTCGCAATCCTTGAAAGCCTCCACCAAGTTTTGCTATTTCTTGTGGGTTTCACCCAGACGTGCTCTTCTTCTCGTTTGACATACTTGAGAGCATTGGTGCTAAATGCCTGCTGCATCTGATCTGCCACATTCAGAGCAGCCAGCTCCTCGAGTGTTTTGATGTCCCGCGCCGCCGCGTAAAAATCACAGTATCTTTCAATTCGCGACGCGAATTGTTGACAAATCTCATTTCTAGCCAGAAGCGCATTATGGAACTGCCTCTGGTAGTCGCCTTAGACAGTCGGAGGTCGGACAAAATGTTTTTTTTTTTTTCACCTGATCGCAGCTATCGAGCGCTTCGGAAGACAGCCATTAGAAAAAGTGCGGAATTCTACCCCTTACAAGAGACAAACGTAAATGTCTCTTAAAAACTTCCCTCGATTCCCTCGAGCCATACCAGCAATTCTGGGTCTGTAGGAATCAGCGTGAACAAACTCTTAGCCTGTTTTGCCTTCCATCTGTCTGCGAGCCTTCCATTACGCCGTTCTGCAGCTCCAACTACTACGTTTTTTTTTGCTCGTTAAGCAGCGTGGTTTTCCTCAGCTCCAATTCCGTCGCTAGTCGTTGCACAGCCGAATTTGAGTTTGCGGCTTCGCCGGCTTCTTCATTTCCTCCCGTTAGTGTTTTTCTGTTTTTGTTCCACACATTTTGTCGGATCCCATCGTCTTCCCTGCTCGCAGCTCCTTGCTATTACAGCCGCTCTCTTCCGAACTCTTTTCTGCGAAAACTACGCCGCTACGCAGTATCATGAAACGGAGGTGTACTTCGCTCCAAAGCACCGCAGGGCTATCGGGTTCCGAGGACCAGCACAAGAACCACTCTCCTTGCCACTGCAGTACCACTCCCTACTTTCCACGACAACGTCTTCTAGTCTGATGTTCCTGCTCCAGGACGAGTTTCTGTTGCAGACCTCTTTCTTTGCGTTCGTAGCTTTTGCTCCCCTCCACTTCCAACTCTCGATGTAATGCTAGGCAAACGCGAAAGTTCATCGCTAGTCTATCAGCGGCTGATGTCAGTTTCGATGTTTGGTCCCTTGGCTGGTGTGCTGGAGTCAGTCCTTTGACACAATCAGCACCGCTGGCTCGGTCTGTAGCCGCAATGCGGGGCTTTCTTCGTTGCTGCGCGACTCGCACCTTACACGCAGTAATGGCTCAGTCCGTTGGCCACTATGCTGTAGGTTACCCTGCTTTCTTCTTTATGTGCAGACCTCCCTCTCAGGCCCTGTCCGTCGGCCCGGATGTCTTTCTGTTCGAAAGGTACTGTGACCGACGAAGCTTGACACGAGATGGTGATCCTATCGTCGGCTGCGCCAGTGAACTTTTTTTCGTGGTCTTTGAAGTTTCTTGCTTTTTTTCTCGTTGTTGTATGTTCCCTTCCTTTGCTTCGTCGAAAAGATGTAGTGCAAAGGGTTGAATTAAACTGGAAAACTTGTTTATATAAAACAACTTATTAGGCAGATAAACAGTAGAGCACAATAAAAACGAAGACAGATCAGACACATTGAGCTGAGCCGCCGTTCCGGTTTAGGATGGTCCGTTGTCTCTAGCGAACATTCGGGAGAACGTCCGCCTCCTCCCTTGCTCGGTCCCCAAGTCCGACGCTTCCCCTTGCAATTCGACGTTGTCGCACAGTCCCTCCTCCCAGAAGCCTTCCTTGGTGCTCCCCAGACACTGCTCACAGTTTCGCGTAAACCATACAGTAGCCGGGATCGAGTTCGCCGAAGCGCCTCAACCACGGCCGTTCCGCCGCTGACATACCACTCCCGCAGATGCGCGCATGCGTGAAATTTACGACAAGGCGGGCTGTTACCCACACAAAGCGCAGACACACAACGGGCTCCTGAAGGGGTCCGCCTATGGCGTTTGGAGTGGCGCACACTAAGCTGCCAAACAGAGAGCTGCTGAACATTTTTCAATGCAAAACCCCCACCCACCAAGAGAGAACTAAAACAAAAACACGGACACGCAGGAACACTTCACACCGAAAAGATGTCCCCCTCAAAGATCTAAGGTTAGGCGGGCTACGAGCGCACGGGCCGTCTCTCCGCCGGACATCCGCACCGGAAATAAAAACCACAAAAAGATCCCCCCTTGGGAACGGACGACGATCCATCCACGCGCCTTGCGTGACGACTCTTCGAGACCATGAAGAAAAAAGAAACCCGGACATGCCCACTTGGCGACCTTACACAGTTCAGGAATCAATATTTATTGCGCACTGTTGAGCAAAGTTGCGATTTGTTTCAACACAATCTTTGCTAACATTGTTGACAACTTTGCACCTCGCAGCAGCAAATCACCATGGTTTATATCAGGAGTTGCAGCGTATGGATAAGAAAAAAAGCGACTTTTCCGGCAGCAAAAAAAAAGTGGCAGTTAGGCACATGAGAAAAGTTTAAGAAATGAAACAAGGAATCCCATTTATTATTAAAATCCCCTCGACGTCAATTTTTCAACATTAACCAGTCCTCTCGTATAGCCAATAACCCTCGCAAATTTTGACGCATTGTGAATCCTAGCTTTCATCCTGACATTTTTCTCCCCGACAGTAACGGCATCGTAATCAATGAGTGTGATTGTGCTCAGGGTGTTAACGTTATCTTCTCATCCGTTTGAACGAGCGAAAACACTAACTGATCTCTTTTCTTAAATACATTTCATGCTTGAAATAGTTATTAACATAGCAAGCATTTTAGCTTTATTAAACAAGCCGAAAGTTACAAGGAGCTCGAGCCACCTTGGCTTTAACAATAAGGTGTTAGAGAATACATCCCAAAGCATCTCTGCTATCTTGTCCTGCGTATTATAGCAGTCATTACCGAATGGAATAATTCCTAATTACTGGCTTGTGGCAAAGGTGATACCTGTATTCAGATCAGGTGAACTTTGCTCCCACTTAACTATAAACCCATGCATCGCATTGATCAGGAACCTCTGGAATATTCTTGAACATATCATTCATAACCAAATAATTAATACCTTGAAGATAACATTAGTTTGAAATATCAGCAAGGGTTTCGCCATGGTCGTAAAGCTCACATTTCAACCACTCACATGCTTAATGTCAATGCTGCTAAACAACAAGGACAGAAATAAATAGAGCCGCCCCTTCTGTTTGATTTAACGTGGTATCTCCATGCCGACCTCACCCTTGCTACTGCTAAAAGTTCACATGGTCTTTTTAAACCTACCCTCAAACAAGCAACTATCCACGTTTAAAAACTTGCTTATATCCCTGTAATGCGCCCTAAAATTGAATATGCTGTTTCTATTCGGGCCCTGATCAAGCTTATGCTATCCCAAAGACCGAATCGTTGCCTAATCGCGCGCAGCATTTTATAGTTTCAGATACTCCCTTTTCACAAGCGTTACAATATCAAAAAACGCAATGAGCTGGAAGCCATCACGTCGTCGTAAACACGATCGGTTAACAGTTTTCTATAAGCTTTATCATAACATATTGCTTCACAGTGATTAGTTTCAGTCATCTCCTATTCTACCTCCATGACCTAATCATGCTTTATAAGATAAATGAGCAAAGTTTCATTCATCCTGTTACGCCAATTCATGCATACCTCCGACTATCACTGAATGGAATAACTTGCCATTGGACATTGCTACAGAAATTGAGAGAAAAAAATTTTAAGAGCTACTTCGCTGTGGCGGAAATATGTACAATATTAAGGTGTTTTTATTTGCTCCTTTTAAAGCTATGCCTAATATCTATTTTTCTTGATACACTTATTCCTTTTATTATATCGCAAATATTTTGATTGTATCACCTGCTCCTCTCTATGTAATACCATTCTCGGAGGACCTTTAGGGGTATTTTCAATAAATAATTTAATAAATTATAAAACTGCTCCGTCCTACAGCATCTGGAGCCCTAGTGCTATTCTTTTTACAAGCGCCACAATGAAAAGGAGGCAGAAAGAACCTCGAGGCGCATTGCGAGGACGAAGCGATTGGTTCCGAGAAACTCGTTCAGTTCCACGCCTACGCAGGAAGGAAAGGAACTGTCGTGAGAAAAGCAAGACGCGCAAGTGAAATCCACGCTACAAGCTGTCGTAGGAGAAAGGGCAAGAGCTGGAGGAACGTGAGTCAAGTCGCGCCAAACGGCTCCCCCAAACCTTATTCGCACACGGCCAGTCAGTGTCGCCCTACAACAGGACCCAGTTTTACATAGAGGACCACTCCGTCCAGGAGAGCGACTACGAGGGCATGAACGGCCCCCTCAGGCACCACGACAACAGCACCAAAGACTGTGTGGACACCACGGACGAGTTATGGAGCTCGCCCGAGTACGAAACGGATTTCCTGCAGAAACAATCCTCCGAAGCCTACGACAAGGTGCAAGCTAAGCGGCTCAACGCTATGAGCAAAGTCGAACTTGTTCAGGGGTACCTGTCGTTAGAGGAACATGTTCAGGAGCTTGAACTCAAGCTGAGAGCCGCGCGGAAAGCTCGCGCCGACGCACCGACCAAGACGGGTGCTGAAGCGCCACCAGCGACCGACTCCGAGGAGCAGGTCCAGCTGAAGATGGCCGTGTTCCGCGAGGAAATCCGCAAGCTGGCCGACGAAAATGCGCTAGTGCGAGAGCACAACCAGGCGCTCCAGGAAGCACTAGATGTGACCCCAGCCGAACTGTAGCCGTCGTGATAGTGGTTGTTTTCTTCTGCCTTCTGTGTAAAGGCGCACCTGCCACACAAACATGTACTCTTTCGATGCTTTCATAAAATTATCCTTTTTTTTTTCGCGCGCTTTGTCTAAAAAGGGACACGTATAGGCATCTGCCGCATAAGGCGGAAGTATGTTTGTTTGATGGCGGGACGAATCACTGACCCATCGGCGAAGCATTTTGGTCAGCGACCCCTTTCCACAGCATTCTGACCTCGAAAGGTCCTATAGCCAGGCCCCAGGGAAGTATTGTACCAATAGAAAAACGGGTGGGTACGCTGCGGCGCCAGGTTTTGAACCTGGTGCCTCCCGATTGTGAGTCAAGGCTCCACCGTGTGGACACCACGTCGGTGACCTGTCTTTGGGACGGAAGACTGTGTTCCTACTATAGACTGGCTCATGTCGAGCGTGGTCCCGTAAGTCAAAGACATGGGGCGGCTGTAGAAGGATCTCAGCATGGGTGAACCCTTGCAGAAGATGCCTTTTGCGTAAGTAGAGGGGACTCGAGGACTGTTGAGCGATCGGTCCGCCTGGTGACATTTTTTTTTCTCGGGAAACAACAGCAATATTTTTGATGATGAATGGTTTGACTTCTGGCTAAACACTGGGAGTGGTTGCATCCTCCTGTAACCGAGTGGAGTGCAGCCTCTGGCGAAGCAGCGCGGACAAATCAGGTGAAATTACATGCGCGCTCCTGTAATCCAGTCACTTGAATGCCATGCTAATCATGCTGAGGTGGTCGTCTGGTACTTCAGGGACTTGCCACCTCTGAGAATGCCGAAATTGCTCAAGCGCATTAGAACGTTGGAATTATGGACCGCTTCAGCGAGGTCATGGGAATGCTCAAGTCCTCCTCTCCTGATATGGTCTGCATGGTCTGTATGGAGAAATGAGGATAGGCAGTTTTCCGCCTGCATGTAATAAAAGGATGGAATAGCTGCTTCAGTTTGACCTTACTACTCCAACGTTGAGAAAAACAACAGAGAATTCACCCGCCGGTGCGTTCCGCGACGGGCTGCACCGGCTATGTGTATATATGCATGGGCGCGGAGGGGAATTTTCGCAGACGTATGTCCACTCGAGTAGTGGCAGCCAAGTTTAACCCAGCCTGCGGGGATGCATGGCGGCGCTACTAGATACTGTGTTCCTACCTCTCTAAGGACTCAGGACCATCCGTGCGCAAGGCTGAGGTCTGGCACCTGACTAGGCTAGAAGAGTGAAGACAAAGCGAAAGCAGAACTGATTAATGCACCCTCCACACTAAACACGAATGCACCCAAACTGGAGCAAAGGGCGTGTCCTATAACGTCCTCCCCAAACGAACTTCCATTTAGACCTAAATATGTGGTGTAAAATTTGACCTAAAGAAAAACAGAGCATATATGCGGGTGACAGAGGGAGTTGATTTGTGGTAGAATTTCGCTCTAAAGACCGCGTTACAGCACGCAGAGGGAGCTTATATGCGGCATATATTTACCCCCAAATATAAGGAGCAATTACGGTTTTAAAGGGAGCAAATGCTTACTGCAAACATTATGTCATTTTCGGTTATCATGAGACGTTTTACCGCGCTGCGTACCAATGCTATTAGGTTCTCTCAATTTAGCCATTACGGGGAAGTATGTGTCACGGTTTGATTCTGCAGGATGAAGTGAGACGCCGTGCATGTGCTATAGAGGCATCGTGTATGTGCACGGCGCCAAGATCTAACCCTACAGACGACCAGAAATATAAGTGCAGTAGTCCGATGCGCATTACTTTTGGCGTTCTCGCCCTCTTCCTGTAAAATATAGGTGGAGCTGTTGCTATTTGCTGACGCTTTAAAGCGCAAAAGGACCCAGAAAGAGTGCTATATAAACATGGAATATTCTACCTATATCTTTAAGACGTAGTGCCGCAAAGAACAGATGGTGGTGGTACTGGTTAATCTTATAAAATAATGCAACAATAAAGAAGGAAAAGCGTGTTGTTGCCTACTGCAACTGCTACCTAAAATGTGAAGTCCCCGAGCTGCGTCCGGCTGGAGAGAGAAGAGGATAGAGAGAGGATAGCGCGGGGAAGGGCGAAAACGTAAAAAGGAAAGCGCATCAGATTGCTGCCTTTACATCCTTCTCGATGTCTGTTTGCGACATCGTGGTGCCACATAAACACACGTCGCAGCCACGCGCAGCGTACCGCCGAATTCAGCGGCAAAAGGGCTAGACCCCTCATGGCAGTTTACTTTTTGTAATTTCTCCGCAGCGTCCACCTGGCTCGTGGGCGGTACATTACGATCCTTAGCATCAATACCGAAGGCTCTTAGTCACTCATCGAACTCATTCGAGGCAAACGCAAAGGTGCCGCTCACGGTAATCCTTTCAAGAGGCGGCTGCCAAACAGTGCAGGCTGTCGGCTTCCATTTAGCAGCGCAATTCGAGAAGGCCAGGCCTACCCTACGAGACGTTGCGGTGTCCGCCTCGTTAGGCGTAACTGGCACAACCGAAACGCCATAACCAACTAACAGTAGCTGCCATCTCCTTCTCCTCCTCCGGCACCGACACTCCCCCTCTCGCATTTCCACCGTGGCTCCACCTACGCGTTTCGCAGCTATCAGACGCTCTTACGAATAATCGCTGGTAAAGGCGCTGGCCCCTTGTCTCACCATAGCATCTCACCTTGCATTTTCTCGCTGTGTGTTCACGTTAAAATATTACTCGCTGCTGAAACGTCAATACAGAATGTCCAAAGGGATTTTGCGCTATATTAGATTCTAAATTGTAACTAGACAGCAGAGGAGCACAATTTAGCAACACTGTGTATGGGTTCTTTGCAGTTTGAGTGACTTGTGAGCTGCCGGTAAACTTGATAAGCGTGGCCGTTGTCCTGCATGCGTTGGCGACTTCCGCTGTAGATCTATCACCGCCTGCATGCGTAGCGGACGTAATCGGGAACTTGCACACCAAACGAAAGCAAAGCACCAAAGATGCGGCTTTATCCGGCTGCCCAATAAGAGCCGTCACTGCTTCGTTAAATGCGGTGACGTACTCAAACTTTGCCGCTAGCTTACATTCACGACAAAGACAACGACAGGAAGCATGGCTGATTCGCTAAAAAGCAAGGACTTTATTCTATGCCTAGTCGAGATCTAACGCAAACACTATAAAAAAATATAATGCACGGGCATGAGACCCAAGCACGGCGAAAAATGAAAGAATCCGTACAAAGCGCGTGGCGGCACATTAGGTTAGAGATGAGCAATTGTTCACTTAACTCACAGACCCGCGACCATGGTGTTGATTTGAAGTCCGCCTGGCCGACTCGGTGCAGCATCTCGATTCGCGGATGGTATTCTGAACAACCGTTTGCCATCATGCTCACATGTGCTGCACCCGAAAGCGCAGAAACATGGCATTTAGAGCAAAGCAATTAAACAAAATTAGGTGTAGTTTAGCTTGTGGCTAAACCTGAAGTTACGCGAGAGTAATATGCATGGCTACGCTTAGGTTCGGTTTGAAAGTAGAGACGTGGCTTCTGCACTTAGTTTGCTCTATGGTTCCAGCTTTATTTATGCCATATGGGAATCACTTCACGTAAGAGCGCCCCTTGCCTCTCGTCGTTTACCATTCTCATTCAGGTGTAGAATACTGCTAGCGGTATATGACATCGCTTCTACGTCGAACTCCGGGGCACACCACCGTCACAACATTAGAACGAACATTCTGTCCTAGCAACTCGCTATTGTCGTTCACCTTTATCGACTACCAAGTTATCTGTTCTTTTTCGTCGTCTCTTTCTTCTTCCTTTTCTTCTTTTTTCTCTTCTTCTTCTTGTTCTTATTTCCTTCTTCTTCTCTCCTTTTTTTCTTTCCTTTTGATTTTCCTTTATCTTTTAATTTTTTTCGTCTCTGGACAGGCACGTGCACGGAGAAATGGCGAGACAGGGAAACATTCGACTGGTAAAGTGCGATGAGGGGAAAGCCTCTATCGCACGCTGGTCCGAAGCCCTCCACTACGGCACCTCTTTCTGTTTTCACTCCCATCTTCGCGATGACGTGATGGCGTAAGCTACCAGCCAACATATTGATACGGGGCAGCACAGGAAACCACAGCAAGTGATGAGCAATTGTTCACAGCACAGCACAGCAGAACACAGCAGGTGTTCAGGCAAGCCCCAACGGTTTCTTCAGCTTCGTCGTCTCTCTCTATTTTCTATCGTCGCCCTCTTCTGTGGCATATACGTAACAATATAAACCCCGCTTTAACTGAGCCACATGGACGTGCCTGCGTGCCCTAGGGATGACGTGTGTGCAAGGCTTTTGGCAGGCTGACTGTGATATCACTCTCTCAGTCGACAGCTCCAGACAAACGTAATGTCAGAAAGCCCTACGTCCAATTTGTGCTCGGTCATGTCAGCTACCAGGTACCGCCTCCCACGCCTTCTACTTCTTCTTTCTTCGCTTTTTGGACAGGCACAGACAGGCACCCACCGACCAGGCACGGTGAAATGGCGAGAATGTGGGCAATGTAGCTCTTTGTACAAAAACAGCACGGAAGAGGCGTGATCCGTAGCAACCACAAGGCGATGTTCGCCGCACGCGCATTGTTTGGCACCGCGGGAAAGGGGCAGCCAACACAACAAGCAAGAAATAAAGCGCGCGAGAGCACGTGACTGCCTTCGACCAATGTCAGGGTCGAACGCCGAAGGAAAGCGCAGGGAAAGAAGCGGGCGGAAATCTTCACATGTTTGGCATAGAGAAACATACTTACGTAAAGAGCGGACACTCCAACCATTTCGCGGCCGAGCTGGTAAGGGTCTGACCTCCCGCGAGGCGGCGTAGCGATGACGGCTTCCACTTCAGATCACAAGTAGACAGCTTATCATGCATACACCGCATTGCATGTACGCTTCCCCTTTCCTTACCCATTCCATACAAGCGTTGATGCTGCGCCGGTCATGTGCCGCCGGATACGCCCACCTCACCGCGCTTTCCAATGCATCGCCTCGTTTTGCCGGTAACTTGTTTCCTTTTGCCTGCAGAATTATTTTGGTGCTTCTTGAGCAAAGAATGATTTAAGTAAGTGGTTTGTTGCGCTGCGTGGGCGTATTGTTCACATGTAACATAGAATATGAGTCATGACGCCCTTTTAATGTATAGTGTGCAGTTACTGTTTGTTTTTTGATAGTATTTTTCTGAAGAACATGTGCTTCCTTCCTTTGCTTAATTTTCTAAAATGACCCGTAACACCTACGGTTTAAAAAACTGAATTTATCGGTGTGGTTCATATGTATCATGACAGAAACATTTATTTCGCACTACAAGAACACCGTATTGTATATTTGAGATCGTCTTGTGAATGATATTTACTTCGCTGTATTTGCACAATGCATGCGCTTTTGACGTTTCGTAAGCACCATTTTTACATTCCAAGTTCAACGCATTTTCGTTCTGGTCTCAAAAGCTCTGCTGTCTGGTCATGGCCTGCATTTCTGAGGACATCTAGTGCTATTATCCGCTTACAATAGGCTCCCTGTAATGCCTTTCTCATACGGGCAGAGGGCAGTTTTGACCGCGATCAGGAGTACAAGCATAATATTGCGATACTATTATGTATTCAGTCTGTTGTGTTTAAATGTTTGAGCAGCATGTAATTGCTCAAGGTGGAAGTATAGGAATTCGGCGTGGCTGTACCTGCATATTTTCTTCCTTATTCGTGTCTAGCCGTTCACAACTCCTTTTGTGCTGCTCACACGGGTGATGTTTTGGAGGAAAAACAAAGCGAGTATGCGCAAATTTTTCTTCTCTGCGTGCAACTGTGCAGGGTGCTTTACCATGCTGCAGTGCTCGAAACTGGCATTGCCCACGAAAGAGCTAAGCGAGGTTTTCGGGGCCTCTTTCAAGCACACACACACACCTCTAAACGCCGGGTGCTGGGCCAAGGGGCGCATGTACCCATTTTTTTCGATAGGTCCCCTGCGGTGGGTTTCTAAGCAACAACCACCTCCCGCAGCAGAAACGGCCGGCTGAACAACGGACATGAGAGGGCATGCATTCGGTTTCTATTCAGGATTGCTCCGCCTTATCCTTACGTTGCAACGCTGGCGGTTCCCCAGTGCCTTTTGCTGCATACGAGTTGCGAAGCACCCGTCCAATGGTGTAACAGCTGCTCCATTAACTTAGGCCACATCGCAGCAGATGGGAAGCGGTAATCAAGACGAAAACAGGTAGTCAGCCTCGTCGCCAAGGTTTGACACTGCGGCATCAAGCACGAAGATCGAAAAGTAGGTGAGCGGCGCTTGCCTTGGGCTCCGAGTCAATTTTTACCGATGCTTATGCGCCGGATAGCGGCAACCCTGTCAAAGTAGTCAGCTGTTCTCCCGCTGACTACCACTGGTCTTTGATATCGAAGGTTCCTCTGGGTAGTTTATTGAACCGAGGCCAACTCTCAGAAATCCCAATATTTCACCTAAATTGCGGTCTTGGTATTTTTTTTCCGGGCCTGTACTTTGCTCTAACTTGAAAAAGATAGTCTAATGTGAAGACATGGATATCGAGGGACAAGTATTATATTTATTAAATTAGTAAAGCGTATTTTTCTGCAAACGGCTCTCATTGTGCTTGGATATTTTGAAACACTCATTACGCATTAGCACAGAGGCAGCGACTACCTTAAAATAACAGATTGAGGGGCCAGTTGGTGCTGCATAATACCCAGGAATGTGCATAATACCCAGGACATTTCTTCCCCGCAGAAATGTTCTGCGGGGAAGAAAGTGCCACTATCTCCTTGGCAAAGAAGAGGATGATAAGATGTACAGTCGCCCTGATTTTTAACAATATAGCGCGACCGTCGACCAAACTGCTAGTCAGCGCCTTATAACGGCGATAGCGTGGAACACTGCGAGAATTCGCGCACGCGCGCGAAGGGAGAGCAGCTTCTGCTACGCTGCTCCGATAAAAGGACACACGCCCTGATACAATATCTGTTTACGAAAAGCCGAAGGGCTGTAGAGCAAATACGCATGAAATGTGACACTTAGACGTGATTTCCCACTTTTTTGTTTTCCTATTACGAAAGGCCGTGCTGGCGAAGCAGAGTTAAAATAAGGAAAATGTAAAAGAAAGCAAAACATTTACGAGGGACTTTAGCGACTAAAGTAGTGAAAGGCGAAAGCCTGATAAGTCTCACTTTGTCTAGTGTTCTTACCCTCTGCAATCCCACACTTGAACGCGCGCCAAGGAACGCCAAGCGACAGCCGCTGCAAAAGCGGGACACACTATGTCCACGACAGTATGAGCCAATAAAGGGTTTCGTCCTAATATACCAGCACATGGAAAGCATTGCTTGTAATGAGAACCTTCTGATATTAGCTGCCCTCAGTGAGTTGCGAACACTATAAAAGAGGCACTGAGCAAAGCAATTGTGCTCTACAGCCCGCCGCTTTTCTTTTCTTTTTTTTTTTTTTTTTTGCGAACAGATATTGCGGCCGGGCGTGTTTTCGTGATCGGAATAGCGTAGCAGACGGCACTCCAAATTCGTGCGCATTCGCGAACTCTCGCCGTGTTACACGCTTATCGCCGTTATAAGGCGCTGACCAGCAGTTCGGTCGGCGCTCGCGCTATATGTTAAAAGTCAGGGCGGCTGTACTTGAGTGTAGAAGAAGAGTGGTGAAGAGGAAGTGTTACAGTTGGTAGTGTGCGCGTGTGTTGTCTCTTCGCTTGTGTTTGTGTTTGTTGCGCCACATTTCTGGGTATTACGACTACCTTATGTCAGCAACTATCGGACTTGGACGCGCAGCTCCGCTGAAACAAGGCGCGGAAAATGGCCTGCGCGGTGAAGATGCAGCACTGTTACTCCAGATTCAAATTTCATTCCCATTTCAGCATCCCATTTAAAAGCAGCACTCTGAGTTGGCAGCTTCTGTGAACTCGAACGTGTCGTGTGATCTCGTGATGTCACACAATACAACGTCTAATCGGTGGCCGGCTATATCCGCTGTCATACACATGCTCGTGATTTTTCGCTCACGACGCAGACGTCGACGCCTTATTTTGGTGCAGAACGGGGCCTTAAATGCTGTCGCGTTAACACCGACACCTAGACAGATGGAGTTAGCGCTGTGAGACGCAGCGCACATTGAACAAATGCAAGGATTGCAAACTCCTCGCAAGGTATCAATTTAATCAAGACGTGTGTGCTCTGTTCATACTTAAGCATGTAGCGGCCACTGCAGTGCTACTTTACATGCTGTACTCAATCCAATCCTGGTAGTCTGTGCTTGTCGAGGACCATAACCATAGGTATTTATATTGTTAACCAAAAGGCGTTAGGAACATAAACAAAATGACATATAAAAAGAAAAGGAAGAAAGCGCATTGCTTTTCTTTTTTGTCTATTTTTCCTTTCCTATATTTTTAAAATCACTTTTCCTTCTCTTCACTCTTCATATTCGCCTCTCCTTTAAGAGCAATGTTTAATAGTCTCATACTCAGCCCGGGCGTCAGCTTATAGCTGAAACTTCGTTGTATGAAACGTTTCGATACGAAGCAACTTTTAAATATTCCCAACTTAACATCCGTCGACATAGTTCAGTGGGTAACCTCACTGGGCACAATATTCGGGCATCGTTCTTTCGGTTGCGACCAGCGGCATCTTGTTTCTCTTGCACTCTGTATTTAATTCGTAAAATGATTAGAGTAAAGTTCAAGCCAATAGCAAAAAGAAAATAAAAAATCTTACAATTTTCTTGTTCTCGCCGACTGCTGGCTCTTTCCCGTCATATATGAAAGAGCACTGGTCCCGATATTCGGAGGTCGTGGGTTCGACTCTCATCATCGGTGCGTTGTTTTTCCTTCCGCTTTTCATTTTACATTCTTTATCCCTGAAAATAATTACAAGACTAATTCTTGTCACTGCAAAAAAAAAAAATCCCCAACGCTTGCCTCGGACTCGCAGACAGTTGGCATCTTTCAATTATATAATAACGAGCACCTCATTTTCCCTTCTATTGTCTGCGTACTAGCTTGCGAGGGTGTCGGTTCTGGCAGTCTTGAGGTCGAAAAAGTAGCGTAAAGGCCCCAATATAGTCCGACGTAACACACGCGCGCGCTCACGCCGGCCTCCGCGACGTTGCGTCGTCGAAAAACCGAGGTCTAAGACCGTTTACAGCGCGAGCGCATGGGCGCTGCCATATTTGATCATGTGACCCTTCCGTCATCGCTCTCTTTCGAGCCTCTTGGTTTGACGGCTGCCAGTGCACTGGTACTCGGCTGCACGGTGCGGCGTACCCGCTATCGCTGGGGACAACGAGCTTGTAGACAGCCAAAAAACTTCATGTGAATACCTACAGTATGTGTAGGTGATTAAAAATGTTTAATTTAACCACGTAGTTCATTTATTGCGTCCTCCTAACTGTCTGCATTGGCTAGAACGTGTCGACAAACCAATAAGCCGTAGACTCGTTTTTTTTTTAATCAATTCCCTCTCTAGTGCTTTTTGTGGAAAACGTGATTTTCTGTAAAACTGAAAAGATTAAAAACTGATTATCCCTTCAAAGTTATTTTTTTTTTATTTTCTTGCGCAAAGGGCGAACGCATGTTCAGACCGTGATGGCTGTGACGCATTATGAATGTTCACCATTTAACATTGTGCACAATATTTACTGTTCAATAGGGACGCGCATGTAATCGCCGACAATTGATAAGGTATAATTTTACATCCTGTGAACTTCCTAGTTACAAAAGACTATTAAGCTGCTTGAAGGCCACATCAGGTGCTCAGCGGCGTTCACCTGCGCTCGGGCGAAAGTAACTGGAAACTGCAATTCAGACCCCGCAGTAGGCAGCCCAAGCAAGCGGGGATATAAAAAAACTTATCGTGGTAAATTTCATCATTGACCCGTGCATTAGTTTCATAAAAGCAGCAGTTATGGCATGTATTGGAGCAGTGCTTGCCTAATTAAAGTTTGGTTTGGTTTGTTGGGTTTAACGTCCCAAACCGACTCAGGCTATGAGTGGAGGACAGCGGAATTTCCCACTCCATCGGAATTTTTTAACATGCGCTGATATCGTACAGCACATGGGCGCCTGGGTTTCCGGCTGCATCGAAAAGCAGCCGCCGAGGCCGCGGGATTCGATCCCGCATATGCTTGGGAACAGCACCTAAATAAAGTAAGCAGATTCGCTGACATTCCCACACTGACGTTCCTTCTCTGCACAATAAATTCTTTTAACTGCATAGAAATTAATAGCAATGTCAAGCCGAAAATAACGCGGCAGCAGTGCAAAGACGCAATATACAATTCCTCACAAAACTTAGGGTCGTTCTCGCATCCCCATGGCTCCTGCCGGTGCTAAAATGAGCTCGCGCGTGAGGTATAGCCTTTCTTTCCACAGACGCTTCACAGGCGCTTTCTTGTCCCAGAAAAGAACATGAACTCTTGACGCACCTCCGAGAAAAAACGGTTCATATCAGTGCTTACGGTTATGAGGCATCTTTGTCAAGGGAACACCAGCAATAGGAGGCCGAAAGTGCACTGGTCAGGTATGCGGAGCCCGCAAAGTGGCAGCAATTCTCGTTGCGTGGACCGTGAAATAAATTATTTCACTTGCAAAGGTTTGATATAGAGTTAATGGAGACGTGACAATATCGTTTGTTGCTTTGTGATTCACGAGCCAATCGGAAGGTTCCTTTTGAACGTTAGGCGGCTGTACAGCATATTGCCGCATACCATTCATGTGTGCATTTGAGGTTTTTTACAGCCGCCAGCATATCATTGTGTGTGCAGCACACGTGAGCATGATGGCAAACGGTTGTTCTGAATACCATCCGCGAATCGAGATGCGGCACGGATGAAGGTTTCGCTGCACCGAGTCGGCCAGGCGGACTTCAAATCAACACCATGGTCGCGGGTCTGTGAGTTAAGTAAACAATTGCTCATCTCTAACCTAATATGGCGCCACGGGCTTTGTACGGATTCGTTTAATTTTCGCCGTGCAATATATTTTTTTTTACAGTTTTTGCGTTAGATCTCGATTAGGCATAGAATAAAGTCCTTGCTTTTTAGCGAATCAGCCATGCTTCCTGTCGTTGTCTTCGTCGAGAATGTCAGCTAGCGGCAAGTTTTGAGTATGTCGCCGCATTTAACGAAGCAGTGACGGCTCTTATTGGGCAGCCGGATAAAGCTGCATCTTTGGTGCTTTGCTTTCGTTTGGTGTGCAAGTTCCCGATTACGTCCGCTACGCATGCAGGCGGTGATAGATCTGCAGCGGAAGTCGCCAACGCATGCAGGACAATGGCCACGCTTATCAAGTTTACCGGCAGCTCACAAGTCACTGAAACTGCAAAGAAACCATACAGTGTTGCTAAATTGTGGTCCTCTGCTGTCTAGTTACAATTTAGGATCTATTATAGCGTAAAATCCCTTTGGACTTTCTGTATTGATGTTTCAGCAGCGAGTAATATTTAAACGTGAACACACTGCGACAAAATGCAAGGTGAGATGCTCTGGTTAGACCAGGGGCCAGCGCCTTTACCAGCGATAATTCCTAAGAGCGTCTGATAGCTGCGAAACGCGTAGGTGGAGCCACGGTCGAAATGCGAAAGGGGGAGTGTCGGTGCCGGAGGAGGAGAAGGAGATGGCAGCTACTGTTAGTTTGTTATGGCGTTTCGGTTGTGCCAGTTACGCCTAACGAGGCGGACACCGCAACGTCTCGTAGGGTAGGCCTGGCCTTCTCGAATTGCGCTGCTAAATGGAAGCCGACAGCCTGCACTGTTTGACAGCGGCCTCTTGAAAGGGTTATCGTGAGCAGCACCTTCGCGTTTGCCTCGAATGAGTTCGATGAGTGACTGAGAGCCTGTGCTATTGATGCTAAGGGTCGTAATGAACCGCCCACGAGCCAGGTGGACGCTGCGGAAAGGTAAGCGTAACGTTTTAAAATTACTGCTGCCATGGCGATCTAGGCGAAACGTACGGTTCCCCGCGGCTTCTGTTAAAACGGATACGTGCGCGGCACTTTCGCGTCTTCCACTTACGGTTTCCAAGTGCGACTACAAATGGCAGACGCCTGCGTGACTTGTTCACAGAAATGGATATCGTGAATGGTGCGTTTGCTTTTGCTTCGCAGTGAGTCGACGCCGTTGCGTGATTACCGGTACCAGCTCTTGCACTTGCTGTGTGGCGTGTCTCCCCTGCGGAATAGTTTTGTCTTGATATGGCCGTCACTGCATCGCACTTTCCCGATTACCTCTACATCTTGCATAATGGCGGGGGTTGAACACATTATGAAGTCAATTTCACTTTTATTCTCCCCGTTAGGACTTTTCCATGTCCATTTCCAGCTCTTCTGTGCTGTGGTTCATCCGTCACCACAGGATGGTGAGGTCCCGAATTAGCCTAAATCTGAAGAAGGAACGCAAAATTAGTAAGAAAGAAACCCATCAACGAATTAGCGGTGAGGGTGAGGGCAGAAGAGATCAGGATCTCGCTACAGAATAGATATTCAGCTCTAACCGAGAATGGCGACATTAACCTAGAAGCAATGAGCAATAATTTCGGAGATATCATTACTGAATTGGCGGTAGAAGTAGGCGGTAGGATAGTTAGAGAGGATACCGGCAAGCTGTCAAAGGAGACGAAAGATTTGATTAAGAAAAACGCCAGAGTATGAAAGCTTCCAATCCAGCAGACCAGATCGAATTGGCCGAGATATCAAAGCTAATCAATACGCGTAAGGTGGCCGATATAAGGAAGTATAACATGGAGAAAATTGAGCACGCTGTAAAGAACGGGGGAAGCCTTAAAGCGGTAAAGGAGAAATTGGGCATAGGCAAAAACGAGATGTATGAGATAAGGGACAAGGAGGGCAACGTCATCACGAATATGGAAAAGATAGTCAAAGTAGCCGAGGAGTTCTATACAGATCGCTACAGTAGCCAAAGTAGTCAGGACCGTAATGAGATTGGCGGCAGGGAAATACAGTCACACGTTCCACCAGTAACAAAGGACGAGGTCAAGAAAGCATTAGAAACTATGAAAAGGGGTAAAGCATGCAGCTGGAGAGGATCAGATGACTACAGATTTTTTGAAAGACGGGGGGATATCGTGCTAGAAAAACTGGTCAACCAGTATACGCAGTGCCTGGCGTCATCGACGGCACCGGAACGATGGAAGAATGCAAACATTATCCTCATTCATAAGAAAGGGGACTCTAATGACCTTAAAAATTACAGACCAAGCAGCTTACTCTATGTTACGTATAAGGTATTTACTAAGGTAATCGCTAATAGAATCAGGACAACCTTAGACTGCAACCAAGCAAAGGATCAAGCAAGTTTTCGGGAACTGTACTCTACTATCGATCATATCCATACCATCAATCAGGTGATAGAAAAATGCTCGGAATATAACCAGCCCTTATATATAAGATTCATTGATTACGAAAAAGCATTTGACTCAGTTGAAACCTCGGCGGTGATGCAGGCATTGCGAAATCACGGGGTAGACGAGCCGTACGTGTAAGTGCTGGAAGATATATATAGCGGCTGCAAAGCAACCATAGTTCTGCATAAAGAAAGTAACAAAATTTCCATAAAGAAAGGTGTTAGCTGCCAGTACTACTGACAGCTTGCTTAGAGGAAGTATTCAGAGACTTGGAATGGGAGCAGTTAGGGATAAGAGTAGATGGAGAATACCTCAGTAATCTGCGATTTGCTGGTGACATTGCCTTGCTAAGCAACTCGGGGGATGAACTGCAAATAATGGTTCGTGACCTAGACAGGAAAAGTGGAAAGGTAGGCTTGAAAATCAATTTGGAGAAGACTAAGGTAATGTTCAACAGCCTCGGAAAGGAACAGCAGTTTGCATTAGGCAGCGAAGTACTGGAAGTAGTAGGCGAATATGTCTACTTAGGACAGGTAGTAACCGCAGATCCGGACCATGAAAATGATATAACAAGAAGAATAAGATTGGGATGGAGCGCATTTGGCAAGCACTCACAGATTATGACTAGCAGCTTACCAGTATCGCTCAAAAGGAAAGTATACAACAGTTGCATCTTACCTGTACACACCTATGATTCTGAAACGTGGAGGCTAACCAAGAGAGGTCTACGTAAGTTGAGGGCGACGCAGAGGGCTATGGAACGAAAAATGGTAGGGGTAACATTAAGAGATAGGAAGCGTGCAGAGTGGGTCAGAGAAATAACTCTGGTTACCGACATTCTAGTGGAAATTAAGAAATGGGCATGGGCAGGATATGTAGTGCGAACAGAGGATAACCGATGGTCTCTTAGGGTAACAAATTCGATTCCAAGGGAAGGAAAGCGTAGCAGGGGGCGACAGAAAGTTAGGTGGGCGGATGAGGTTAAGAAGTTCGCAGGGGTCAAGTGGATGCAGCTAGCCCAGAACCGGGTTAAGTGGAGAAATATGGGAGAGGCCTTCGCCCTGCAGTGAGTATAGTCAGGCTGATGATGATGATGATGATATGGCAGTCCTCAAGAATATGCTTGAAACCTAGTCTTTGGTCTGTGTGAGCGGAAAACGTCACAGTAAATGTTTCTGCCCTCTGTTCGTCTGGGAGGAAATATCACCGTATTTTTTCGCCTTGTGTCCTACTAGCATCATGCCAGCTGTCAAGAGAGCTTTAGTGTGCTGCACAACAAAGTTTCGTGTTCGAGCAGGCATAGTGGTTTATAAACATGTTTTTTTTGCAATTTGTATGGTAATATGCCTGCGTTCGAACGACGCAACGTTATTGCATTGCCAGTAAATTACCTGCGATATATTTCGCCGAGCACAGCTCGCGTGCTCTGCCTAGTCCTCTTATAGCTTTTAGGCGTTTTTATTAAAGTTCTCTCAACAGAAATTCTCATTTTGTTTCCGTGCATATATGCAACATCTGCAGCCACTACAATCTTTTTGCCTGACAGCATACGGGGTGCACGCACTTGCTAGAACTTGTTCTTTTTAACTGATCGCGTTTTTTTTTTTAAATCAACAGTTCCCGGGAAAAAAAGTTTTTATTTCCTACCGTTCGCGCTACCTCAAGTGCCTTTTGTCATGCTGAACGTTTCTGAAGCCTGTTCTTGCGGCTTTCAAGTAGAACTGTAAGGCACTCTGGTGGCCAATTGTCTTTTATTTCACTATAGTTTGAAGCTGACAGTTTCCTGTGATAACTTGTTTTTGTGAATTTTGTGAATTACACTTACTTATGATGAGTGAAAACGATGAATGCCTTGCTTTTCTTTCCAACAAAGTTGATTGCTTACGGCTCTGCCCCTCCCTTCACGTGTTTCCCTCTTCCGCGTTGACTCATTGTGTTTCGGTGTTAAACATTGTATATTAACTCTGAAATCCAAGTGCACAGTATCAGGGAACGCCCTCTATCTGTCAGTCAGTTTTTACGTCTTACCGAACGAGAACTGCGAAGCACTTCATTCATTTGTTATTTTGTGCTGCTGGCGCATTCGCGCATGAAGCTAAAAGCCGTCATCGATTCTGTACGGGATGCGTGAAAAGTTTGCAAACGCTGTAGCATGCTAAGTTTTCGCCACACCTTTTCATGTTTGCATATACTTTTAATCTGCTTTTTTTGGTCATTTCTGTATTCTCAGTGTTTGATTCTTGTGTTATGAATACTGCACCCTATATTAAAAACGGGCCGATGGGAACAGTTGGAAAGTGAGTTTCAGTGCCCAGAAATTTTGTGCTGAGCACGGACGTGTAATTATTTTTTGTGCGTAAATTTTTAGTGGAGGCATGTTAAAATACAAGCACTTATTACATGTCTTCTAAAGTTACTTCCTCTATTTTCGGTATGGTTTGTGCAATCTTTACAGCCGTGCACTACACACGCTAGAGCCGAATCAAAGGTTAATATAGGATGTTTTTACGGCAGCCACTGCCACGGTTGTTAGGTTTGATTGATTTTCGAAATTACAAAAAGTACACTGCCGTCATGGGTCTCGCTTCGTTTCTGCTGGATTCGGCGATACGCTGCGCGTGGCTGCGACGTTTGTTTATGTGGCACTACGATGCCGCAAACTGACATCGAGAAGGATGTAAAGGCAGCAATCTGATGCGCTTTCCTTTTTACGTTGTCGCCTTTCTCCGCGCTATCCTCTCTCTATCCTCTTCTCTCTCCAGCCGGACGCAGCTCGGGGCTTCAGATTTTATGTAGCAGTTGCAGTAGGCAACAACACTCTTTTACTTCTTTTTGTTTCATTATTTTATAAGATTAACCAGTACCACCACCATCCGTTCTTTACGGCACTACTTCTTAAAGATATAGGTAGAATATTCCATATTAATTTATCACTCTTTCTGGGTCCTTTTGCGCTTTAAAGCGTCAGCAGATAGCAACAGCTCCGCCTATATTTTACAGGAAGAGGGCGAGAACGCCAAAAGTAATGCGCATCGGACTACAGCACTTACATTTCTGGTCGTCTGTTGGGTGAAATCTTGGCGCCGTGCACATACACGACGCCTCTATAGCACATGCACAGCGTCTCGGTTTATCCTGCTGAAACAAACCGTGACACATGTCTCTCCGTAATGTCTAAATTGAGAGAATCTAATAGCATTGGTACATAGCGCGGTAAAACGTCTCATGATTACCGAAAATGAACATAATTTTTGCAGTAAGCATCTGCTCCCTTACCAACCGTAAGTGCTCCTTATATTTTGGGGTAAATATATGCCACATATAAGCTCCCTCTGCTTGCTGTAAGGCGCTTTTTAGAGCGAAAATATACCCCAAATCATCTCCCTCTGTCACCCGCATATATGCTTTTTTTTTTCATGAAGAGAAATTTTACACCAAATATTCAGTTATAAATCAAAGTTCGTTTGGGAGGACGTCATAGGACACGCCATTTACTCCAGTTTGGGTGAACTTGTGTTTAGTGTGGAGGGTGCATTCATCAGTCCTGCTTTCGCTTTGTCTTCAGGCTTCTAGCTCAGTCAGGCGCCAAACCTTGCCCACGGACGGCCCTCAGTTCTTGGGGAGGTAGGAACACAGTATCTAATAGCGCCGCCATGCATCCCCGCAGGCTGGATTAAACTTGGCTGGCACTACCCCAGGGGACATAAGTCTGCGAAGATTCCCCTCCGTGCCCATGCATATACACACAGCCCGTGCAGCCCGTCGCGGAACGCACCGGCGGGTGAATTATCTCTTGTTTTTTTCAACGTTGGAGTGGTAAGATCCAACTGAAGCAGCTATTCCATCCTTTGAGTACATGCAGGCGGAAAACTGCCTAGCCTTATTTCTCGATACAGACCATATTAGGAGAGGACTTGAGCATTCCCATGACTTCGCAGACGCGGTTCATGATTCTAGCGTTCTAATGCGCTTGAGCAATTTTGGCATTCTCAGAGGTGGTCAGTCTCTGAAGTACCAGACAACCACCTCAGCATGATTTGCATGGCCTTCAAGTGATTGGATTACAGGAACGCGCAAGTCATTTCACCTGATTTGTCCGCACTGCATCGCCAGAGGCTGCACTCCACTCGGTTACAGAAGGACGCAATCACTCCCAGTGTCCAGCCAGAAGTCAATCCATTCATCATCTAAAATATTGCTGTTGTTTCTCGGGAAAAAAAATGTCACCAGGCGGACCGATCTCTTTTCAACAGTCCCCGAGTCCCCTCTACTTACGCAAAAGGCCTCTTCTGCGAGGGTTCACCCATGTTGAGATCCTTTTACAGCCGCCCCATGTCTTTGACTTCCGGGACCGCGCCTGACATGAGCCTGTCTATAGTAGGAACACAATCTTCCGTCCCAAAGACAGGTCACTCACGCGGTATCCACTTGGTGGAGCCTCTGACTCACAATCGGGAGGTACCAGGTTCAAAACCTGGCTCCACAGCGTACCCACCAGTTTTTCAATAGGTACAATATTTCGCCCAAACCTGGCTATAGGAGCTTTCGTGGTCAGATTGCTGTGGAAAAGGGTCACTGACCTAAACGCTTCGCCGATGGGTCAGGGATTGGTCCCGCCATCAAAAAAAAAAATACCTCAGCCTTATGCGGCAGGTGTCTATACGTGTACCTTTTTAGACAAAGGGCGCGAACAAATGGAAACTTTTATAAATGCATCTAAAGAGTATATGTTTGTGTGGCAGGTGCAATTGTACACAGAAGGCAGAAGAACACCACCACTATCACGACGGCTACAGTTCGCCTGGGGTCACGTCTAATGCTTCCTGGAGCGCCCGGTTGTGCTCTCGCACTAGTGCATTCTCGTCGGCCAGCTTGCGGATTTCCTCGCGGAACACGGCCATCTTCAGCTGGACCTGCTCCTCGGAGTCGGTCGTCGGTCGCGCGTCAGCACCAGGCTTGGTCGGTGCATCGGCGCGAGCTTTCCGCGCGGCCCTCAGCTTGAGTTCAAGCCCCTGAACATGTTCCTCTAACGACAGGTACTCCTGAACAAGATCGACTTTGCTCATAGCGTTGAGCCGCTTAGCTTGCACCTTGTCGTAGGCTTCGGAAGATTGTTTCTTCAGGAAGTCCGTTTCGTACTCGGGCGAGCTCCATAACTCGTCCGTGGTGTCCACACAGTCTTTGGTGCTGTTGTCGCGGTGCCTGAGGGGGCCGTTCATGCCCTCGTAGTCGCTCTCCTGGATGGAGTGGTCCTCTATGTAAAACTGGGTCCTGTTGTAGGGCGACACTGACTGGCCGTGTGCGAATAAGATTTGGGGGAGCCGTTTGGCACGACTTGACTCACGTTCCTCCAGCTCTTGCCGTTTCTCCTACGACAGCTTGTAGTGTGGATTTCACTTGCGCCTCTTGCTTTTCTTACGACAGTTCCTTTCCTTCCAGCGCAGGAGTGGGACTGAATATGTTTCTCGGAACCGATCGCTTCGTCCTCGCAAAGCTCCTACAGCACAGTACAGCACAAGCAGCGCTCCAGATGCTGTACGACTGAGTAGTTTTATATTTTATTAAATTATATATTGTAATACACCTAAATGTGCTCCGAGAATGGTATTACACTGAGAGGAGCAGGTGATACAATCAAAATAATTGCGATAAATATATCGCAATTATTCTTCCTAATTATACGAGGAATTAGTGTATCAAGAAAAATTAATATTAGGCATAACATTAATAGGAGCAAATGAAAACTCCATAATATTGTACACATTTCCGCCACAGCGAAGTAGCTCTGAAAATTTTTTTGATGTCAATTTCTGTAGCAATATCCAACGTCAAGTTATTCCATTAAGTGATAGTTGCAGGTATGCATGAATTGGCATAACAGAATGAATGAACCTCTGCTCGTTTAACTTTTAAAGCATGAATAAGTCGTGGAGGTATAATATGAGATGACTGAAACTAATCACTGTGTAGTAATATGTTATGATAAAGCTTATAGAAAACTGCTAACTGCTCGTGTTTACGACGACGTGATGTCTTCCAGCTCATTGCGTTTTTTGATGTAACGCTTGTGAAAAGTGAGTATCTGAAACTATAAAACGCTGTGCGCGATTCGGCAACGACTCGACCTTGGCGATAGCATAAGCTTGATCAAGGCCCGAAAAGAAACAGCATATTCAATTTTAGGGCGCATTACAGTGATATAAACAAGTTTTTAAACGTGGATAGTAGCTTGTTTGAGGGTAGGTTTAAGGAGACCAAGTGAACTTTTAGCAGTGGCTAGGGCGAGGTCGGCATGGAGATACCACGTTAAATCAAACAGAAGGGGCGCCTCTATTTATTTCTGTCCTTGTCATTTAGCAGCATTGACATTACGCATGTAAGTGGCTGAAATGTGAGCATTACGACCATGGCGAAAATCTTGCTGATATTTCAAACTAATGTTACCTTGAAGGTGATTAATTGGTTATGAATGATATGCTCAAGAAGATGCCAGATGTTCCTGGTCAATGAGATGTGTTGATAGTTAAGAGGGAGCAAAGTTCACCTGATTTGAATATAGGTATCACCTTTACAACAAGCCAATAATAAGGAATTATTCCGTTCGATAATGACTGCGAGAAGACACAGGACAGGATAGTGGAGATGCTTTGGGTTGTATTCTTTAATACCTTATTGTTAAAGCCAAGGTGGTTCGAGCTGCTTGTAACTTTAGGGTTGATTAATAAAGCTAAAATACCTGCCATGTCAATAACTATTTCAAGCAGGAAATGTATTTAAGAAAAGTGATCAGTTAGTGTTTTCGCTGGTTAAAACGGATGAGAAGATAACGTCACAACCTGAGCCCTATCACACTCATTGATTACGATGCCGTTACTGTCGGGGAGCAAAATGTCATGATGAAAGCTAGGATTTACAATGCGTCAAAATTTGCGAGGGTTATTGGCTAGACGAGAAGACGGTTCAATTTTGAAAAACTGACATCGAGTAGATTTTAATAATGGGATTCTTGTGGCATTTCTTACTTTTCCCATGTGCCTAACTGCCATTTTTTCTTGCCTGCCTGCAAAGCCGCTTTTTTTCTTATCCATACGCTGCAACTCCTGATTAAACCATGGTGATTTGCTGCTGCGAGGTACAAAGTTATCGACAATGTTAGTAAAGGTAGTTTTGAGAAAAATAACAATTTTGGTCAACATAGCTCAATAAATATTGATTCCTGAACTTTGTAAGGTCGACAAGTGAGCATGTCCAGGTTTCTCTTTTCTTCATGGTTTCAAAGAGTCGCCACGCAAGGCGCGTGGACGGATCGTCTCCGTACCAAAGGGAGGATCTATTTCTGGTTTTTATTTCCGTTGCGGATGTCCAGCGGAGAGACGGCCCGCGCGCTCGTATCCCGCCTAGCCTTAGATCTTTGAGGGGACATCTTTTCGGTGTGAAGTGTTCTTGCGTGTCCGTGTTGTTGTTTTAGTTCTTTCTTGGTGGGTTGGGGTTTTGCATTGAAGAATGCTCAGCCGCTCTGATGTTTAGCAGCTTAGTGCGCGCCACTCCAAACGCCATAGGCGGACCCCTTCAGGAGCCCGTTGTGTGTCTGCGCTTTGTGTGCGTAACAGCCCGCCTTGTCATACATTTCACGCATGCGCGCATCTGCGGGAGTGGTATGTCAGCGGCGGAACGGCCGTGGTTGAGGCGCTTCGGCGAACTCGATCCCGTCTACTGTATTGTTTACGCGAAACTGTGAGCGGTGTCTGGGGAGCACCAAGGAAGGCTTCTGGGAGGAGGGACTGTGCGACAACGTCGAATTGCAAGGGGAAGCGTCGGACTTGCGGCCCGAACAAGGGAGGAGGCGGACGTTCTCCCGAATGTTCGCTAGAGACAACGGACCATCCTAAGCCAGAACGGCGGCTCAGCTCAATGTGTCTGATCTGTCTTCGTTTTTATTGTGCTGTACTGTTCATCTGCCTAAATGGTTATTTTATATACACAAGTTTTCCAGTTTATTTCAGCCCTTTGAACTACAGCTTTTCGACGAAGCAAGGGAAGGGAACATACAACAACGAGAAAAAGCAAGCAACTTCAAAGACCACGAAAAAACGTTCACTGGCGCAGCCGACAATAGGATCACTATCTCGTGTCAGCCTTCGTCGATCACAGTACCTTTCGAACAGAAAGAGATCCGGGCCGACGGACAGGGCCTGAGAGGGAGGTTTGCACCTGCATAAGACAGCAGGGTGACTGCAGCATAGTGGCCAACGGACTGAGCCATTACTGCGTGTAAGGTGCGAGCCGCGCAGCAACGAAGAAAGCCCCGCATTGCGGCTACAGACCGAGCCAGTGGTGCTGATTGCATCAAAGGACTGGCTCCAGTACACCAGCCAAGTGACCAGACATCGAAATTGACATCGGCCGCTGATAGACCTGGGATGAACTTTCGCGTTTGCCTAGCATTACATCGAGAGTTGGGAGCGGAGAGGAGCAAAAGCTAAGAACGCAAAGAAAGACGTCTGCAACAGAAACGCGTCCTGGAGCAGGAACATCAGACTAGACGACGTTGTCGTGGAAAGTAGGGGGTGGTACTCCAGTGGCAAGGAGAGTGGTTCTTGTGCTGGTCCTCGGAACCCGATAGCCCTGCAGTGCTTTGGGGCGAGGTATACCTCTGTTTCATGATACTGAGTACGTTGTATTCGCAGAAATGAGTTCGGAAGAGAGCGGGAGTGATAGCAGGGAGCTGCGAGTAGGGAATGCGATCGGAACTGACAAAACGTGTGGTGAAAAAACAGAAAAACAGTAACGGGAGCAAATCAAGAAGCCGCCGACGCCGCAAACTCAAATTCGGCTGTGCAACGACTAGTGACGGAATTGGAGCTGAGGAAAACCACGCTGCTTAACGAGCAAAAAAAAAAACGTAGTAGTTGGAGCTGCAGAACGGCGTAATGGAAGGCTCGCAGACAGATGGAAGGCAAAACAGGGTAAGAGTTTGTTCACGCTGATTCCTGCAGACCCAGAATTGCTGGTATGGCTCGAGGGAATCGAGGGAAGTTTTTAAGTCATTTACGTTTGTCTCTTGTAAGAGGCAGAATTCCGCACCTTTCCTGAAAGCTGTCTTCCGAAGCGCTCGACAGCTGCGATCAGGTAAAAAAAAACAATTTTGTCCAACCTCCGACTGGCAGTTCCACAGTGCGCTTCCGGCTGGAGATGAGATTTGTCTGCAATTTGCGTCGCGAATTGAAATAGACTATGATATTGACACGACGGCGCGGGACATCAAAACACTGTAGGAGCTGGCTGCCCTGAATGTGACAGATCAGATGACGCAGGCGTTTAGCACCAAGGCTCTCAAGTATGTCAAACGAGAGGTAGAACACGTCTGGGGGAAACCCACAAGAAATAGCAAAAATTTGTGGAGGCTTCCGAGCATTGCGAAGGTAAGGGGTCATGAAGGAAGCAAACATTTGCAGGCAGAAGCCCCTCTAGCAAGCAACAAATAACTTCCCAAAACTCCCCTCTGGTTGAAAAAAAACCGCCAGGCTCTCCGAAACTTCCGGCGTGCATTTTTTATGGGCGACATCTTGCGCGTTCTTGACTTGAAAACTCTAAGAACTATGAGACTGGCGACGCGGTCGTCAAAACAGGGAACAGGACCGGGCAGGGGAAGCGCGATGCCGGTAATGGTCATGGCGCGGGATAGGTCCGCTCCTCAGCGGGCAGTGCCACCGACTTTGAGCCCTGTGCGCTACCACTGAAGACGGAAGCAGTAGCCTCAATAGAGCCCGTTCACCTGAGATGCGGTGACTTGGCTCTGAGAGTGAAAATCGTTACGGGCATCGAAATAGCTGTCATAAAAGAGGGTGTCTACATAGCAGACTGATGGAGAAGGTCGGCGATGTCATGCTTGCAGCCGCGTTTGGTGCGAAAGTGCTGGCAAAGTTCGTTCGGTTGAGGCTCAGGTTAGCAGCAGGTCAGGATCGGCACGTCAGAAAAAACTGTTTCTGTTGTGCGGGGTAACGAGGCGGTTGGCGTCCGAGGAGGCAGAGTGCGTTTTCTCGCGGGGGCTTGGCCGAGGCTGAATTCCACACGCAGTGGCGTTTGCGAGGTGCCCGGCTTGAGCAGGCAGGCGGATGTCGGCTTAGAAGCAAGTAACTCGGAGGGAGGTTAAACCTCCCACGTGGGGAAACGCCGAGAGAAACAGGAAACCAGGGGGTGTTATCGGGGCCGCAAACGAAAGATTCGGCAATAGACCGACAACGAGCTAGGGTGTAGATGGGGAGACTGAGGCCTGTGCATGCCAGTCACTAGGTCCTCTATTATGGCGCAGTCGGCAACCAGAACAGTTCCCGCGATCTGTGGTTTCCGAGGGCAGGCTGATGGACCAGTGGAAAGCATTTTCGCGTGGGACAATTTTGTATGATGCCAGCTAGATGGCTCTAATGCGGCGGCCCTCAACTAAGTGACTCACTTCCTGATTGTTCTTTACAGTGACGTTTCTTGTGTTGCAGTGACGTTGTGACGACCTTGATGTTATTTGTCGTGTGCAGCAACCAGTGAGGTGGTTGCAATGATCTTAGGAGGGGCATTTAATGTTGTCAAGTGCGCATGCTTGTTCGGGTTTCTTTTTGTTTTCTCGGTTTCGAAGAGTCTTCCCGCAAGGCGCGTGGAAGGAGCGCCATCTGTACTTAAAAGGGGCACCTTTTTCTTATTTTTGTTTCTTGTGCGGAGATCCGGCAGCAAGACTACTCCGGCGGTCGTCACCAGCCTAACTTTGGAATTTTGCTTGAGAGGGAAACCTTTTCGGTGTAACGGTGTTCCTACGGTTCCGTGTAGTCTGTTGTAGTTCTTTTCTTGAGGGATGGGTTCTTGCATTAAAGAGCGCTGGTCCGCTGTGTGTTTGGCCGGTCCCTATAGCGCGCCACTACAAATGCAATAGGCGGACCCCTTCAGGAGCCCGTTGGATGGCAATACGTTGTGTGTGTAACGGCAGCCTCGTCGTGGTATGCCGATGGTATGTCGTGGTATGTGGAGAGTGGTATGTCGATGGCGGAAGGGCCGTGGTTGAGGCG
Organism: Amblyomma maculatum; assembly: GCF_055883805.1. Taxonomy (NCBI): domain Eukaryota; kingdom Metazoa; phylum Arthropoda; class Arachnida; order Ixodida; family Ixodidae; genus Amblyomma; species Amblyomma maculatum. The sequence goes on from NW_028146738.1 coordinate 27,022,811, forward strand.
CTTCGGCGAACTCTATCCCGGCTACTCTATAGATTCCGCGAAACTGTGTGAACGGTGGCAGTGGGGCACCAAGGATGGCTTCTGGGAAGTGCGACTGAGCGACAACGGTCAGTTCAGGGGGTGCCCCGGAGTTTCGGCCTGAGCAAGGGAGGAGACGGACGTTATCCGGTATGCGCGCTTCGAACAATGGACCGTCCTTAACCGGAGGGCGACCCAGCTCACTGTGTCCGAACAGTCTTCGTTTTATTGTGCTATACTGTTCATCTGCCTAATCAGTTCTTTTAATTAAACCAGTCTTAAATTTTATTTCGGTTCACTTGAACGACAGCCTTCGACGAAGCAAAGAGACGGAACCTACAACAAAGAGGAAAAAGAAAGCAACTTCAATGACCACGAAAAGCCGTTCACTAACTGGGCAGAGAAATAATGCATTTCAGTGTCCTTTTATAATTAGTTTCATTGTAACATCTGGTTTATTGAACAACAGTTTTGTTTTCGTTAAAGGAACCGGTAATGCGTCCTGTTATTACGTCGTTTTCTGATATACCGTCTTCAATGAATTTTGTCGGTACAAATGTCAAGATTATATGTTAATATAAATCAATAATGTTCGTAGTGCTCGATATGCGACACGTGGGATTGGTGATAAGTTGGGATAATATCAGCCTCGATTTCACTCGCTATGATGGATTGTTTGAACTAGCTTATCCTAGGGAGCTTGAAGTCTCCAAATATGAGTAGATTAAACCTAAGGAAACGCGTAGAAGTTTCAGACTGGATTCGAATAAATTCAAAAGAAAAGAAATCAGTGATATCAGGAGGTCGGTAGCGAACAACAATGATTACATCAAGTGAAAAACACTTTAAAGGAACCCATACACATTCGAACTAATCATCTCAGGTACAGCCAACAAATATTTTACCCCCAAGAGTGCCCCACCTCCTCTACGATTTTGTTTGTCGTTTCGAAAGATACTGAAACGTGTTTCGATGACAAAAATGGTGTAATCAGGAATTAAGTTAGTGCGCTATGTTTCGGTGACCACTATCATTGATGCTAAGCAGGAGTCTATCAGCGAAGATATTTCAACGACCTTCGATACAACACTTCTTATGTTAATGTAGAGGAAAGCAATTGTTGTATGGTATTACATGATCTCTGCGAAGAACGGGAAGCTGGTGTCTTATCATCAGAGATAAAAAAGAACGTCACTGTTCTGCGCACTGTCGAAAAACGCACAATACGCGAGCAGCTTCAGTATCCCACACGTAAACGTCATTAATAATGTGAAGCTTATTAAAAACAAGATGAATGCGGTAACATTCTTTTTTTAGAGACTGGCTGTATTGCCAGAGAATACTGCGCTTTTGTTGAAGGGCTTCTGAATAATCACGAGCGATGCGAAAAATTGTATTTTAGACTGCTTCACCTTCATCGTGCTCTCTCTTGTAGAGACCCATCGTCATCGCGGTGTGTGGTTCGCTTACAGTGTGCGACCAGGGCTTCAGGTCTCAAATAAAACCTGATCCGCCAAGTTCGACCCTCTCGTAACCTTACACGTGGTGGAGGTGCGCCTTGATTTCCCCGCGGCTTCGTCACCTGCATCTACCTGGAGCTCCGTTGTAGACGCGGTTTGACCCCGACCACCATCGTCATGACCCAAGATGGCCACTCCACTGTTTTGGATTCTTCCAACTCAACCCAAGCTCCCTTCGTCACTTGGACCTTGAGCAGCCGTCAGCGCGACCCGGATATCTTCGCCGGTCTGCGCGGCAACGACGCTGGTGACTGGCTCGACAGCTGCGACCGGGTCAGTGCTTTCAACCGGTGGGACGATTCTCTTGTGTCCTTTTATTTGGCGGATGTGGCCAAAACGTGGTTCCTAAACCATGAATCGACGATTTCGGACTGGGCTACCTTTAAACAAACGTTATGCCAGATTTTCTGCGCTCCTACAGTTCGCACGGAATCCGCCAAGAAGGAGCTAGAAGCCAGACTTCAGCAGTCCAATGAGACATATACTTTTTATATAGAAGACGTTCTTGCACTTTGCCGGCGCATAAATGACACCATGCCTGAGGCCGAGTGGGTTCGGCACGTCTTTAAAGGTATTGGGCCACTCGTCTTTAATGCCCTGACCGTGCAGAACCCTACCACTATCGAAGCTATTATACGACTTGTCAACACCTTGACGAATTACAGCCGATACGCCTGCAGCCTGATCCCACTTCCTTTGGCTGCACTACCGACTCTTACCTCCGTGCGCTTATTCGCGGATTAATTCGTGAAGAGCTCCCATCTCAAGGTACTTTGTACCACCCTGCATCTCAGCCACATCCTACAAGTGCCGGCCTGCGTAGCATTGTCAAACAAGAGCTGGCATCAGTGACTTCTTCCCCCCCAACACCGGTCGCTCCTACCACCTGTCATGTACCAACGTACGCCCAGGCCAGGACCTTGCCGCCTGCAGTTTGAGCGCCTACGTCACGGACGCCTATCACTGCTCATGTCGCCACATAGGCGCCACCTGCCGCGGTGCCGACATACTACCCCACCTGGCGCCCAGCCCGCCCTGTATGTTATTACTGCGGGTACCGAGGCTATATTTCCCGTTTCTGTCATCGCAGGCTCCAAAATGAACGCCGCGGCTACGACTCATTTGAAGCAGACTACCCTCCTAGCTTCTCCGGCTCTAACCACCGTTCATTTCCTGATTATTCCCGACGTTCATCACCCCCGCCAGAAAGTTCCGCTCCGCCTGGTGGTTACAAGCCTTCAAAACGCCGTTCTCCTTCGCCTTTTCGCCGCTCAACCTTGCCGCTACGCCAAGCTTCTCAGGCGACTCCCCTTCTATCAGAAAACTGACCACTGCAGTTTTAGGAGGAAAAACTGCGCCCTTCGGTCATCCCAAGAATCCTCCGGAACGTCCTTTCAATATGATCTTAGCTTGGGTTGAAGGTTTACCTGTTGAGGCTTTTTTGACACGGGAGTTAAGTTTGCGGGCTCCGCCCAGAAGGAGATTCCGAAGGGGCGACCGAAGTCAAGGGGCAGCTTGACGCGGGCTGATTTATGACGGTCGCGCAGGCGACCGCTTCTCGGAAGTGCGCCCAGAACACATGGCAGCGGGCGACGTTGCCGGTTCTGTCCGTCCCGTGCCGCGAGGGAGGCAGAGCAGTGCAAGTAGAAGGTACAGCGTAAGCGCAGTGGTAGTGGGTTCGGCGCTAACTGCTGTGTCTCCCGGTTCGAGTGGAGAGGGCGCGGAGGCCATAAATACCGAAACGCGGTGTAACACGGGTCTGGGGTGAACGCGCGGCAGAGGGAGCCGCTGTTGACATGTCTTCCCGGGAAGACGCCTAAACGTCCCTTTGAATCCACCGCCCGCGCGCAACCGACCAAGGGCAGGGATCGGAATGTTTGGGCCTGAGGTTGGCGTGTGTGTTTATATATGTGTGTTTTCGGAAGTGTAACCGTCGACGCCGTTTGTCTTTGCGACTGCTTGGCGTGGGAGGATTTTGGAGAGGGGGTAAATCGCAGATGTGTTTGCGTGCGCAACCACTCGCTGCTGAGTGCGTTCGTTGTGTGTTTTATTTGACATGCGTAGGAGAAGGGCATATGTGGCGCAATGATTGGCCAGTCCATTTTGAAGCACGACATGTTATTGGCCACAGAGTGACTAGTCGTTAATTGGTCAACGGACTAAACTGGAATTTTGAATGCTAAGGAAGCGAGCGTTGGGACAGTTGGGATCGGAGCAGAGTTTGGCTCAGACGAGAGCCGAGGACAGACAAGGGCTGTTCGAGGAGGGAGGCTAGGCTGACGGAGGTCTCAAGGGACTCCGGCCTAAAGTGTAGCAGAAGGCCAAGGCCTGATTCTGCTAGCCTCTGACCTCCGATCGTTCACCCAGTTTCAGTTAGCCCTCTATGTTCTGATGTCGCATTCGACGACATTATTTTAAATACGTTGATGTAAAAGTGTAAATAAATGTGTATATTCGAGAAGAGAAGTCCTCATCTCCACACCACAATGTGTCGCTGAGCCACGGACGCAGCGGTGGTCACCAACACCACTCTGTACGAGCAAAGGCACAAGAAACAGCAAGAAGCACCTGCTGTATAGGGAAACCCATCTATTTCCCACTCCTTCGCCCGAAAAGTTTAACTGGCGCAGTCGAGACAGGATCGGCCCAGCGACTTCGTGCGGAGTGGCGGGAGATGGACGACGCCTCGGACTGATGTATACGGAGGGTGGCACACTACCTCGGTGAGCCAATGCTGACCAGGTAGAAGTTTGATGTCGAGGTGCCCCGGGATCGACGCTACCAGCCCAGAGAGGCAGCGACAGTGAGGCGACATCCAAGCGAGAGGCCTCAGAAGCCAAGGCTTCATTTACGACAACGCCGACATGCGAGAGGCTGTTAAGAAAGTGAGAGGAGCGGTGCGACAACAAGGCGCCGGACCCTGTTCTGTGCGGCACCTGCGTGTGGGGACTTCGCAAGCTCCGTGGTTGATAGCCCGACAACTGAGTGAGTTTCTCCTATCTCACTTTAATTGCCTCAGCGTATGCGCATGAGTCGCAGGGTTAATGTAAAATAACGCACAATGGCTGCATTTGGTTGGTGGAGTGATTATGACAGTGTATACGACGCTTGATATGCGCCGATGTCAGAGGTTGAGCGAACTAAGGAAAAAGAGGAAAGGGAGAGAAGAGAAGCGCAGATCCGCGATCGCCTGCGGCAGATAGCCGTAGCCAAGGAAGAGCTAAGACAGGAAAGGCAAAGGTTGGAGGAGGAGCGCTTACGGAGGGCGGCGCGTTAACTACCGGAGCCGGTGAAAATTCAGGCGTACATTCCCGCAAATGGCACTGATCAAACGCTGATCGAGGCGGTCGGTAAGGAGAGTGCAGTTGAAGTTCGCGTTGAGGAGACGCGAGTTGTGGAATCAACCACAGATGTTGAGAGAGAGGGGAACTCTTCTATCCCTGAGGTAGAGGTTGGCTCTACGGAAGCACTTGTGACATTGAATGTCATTGGCCAAAATGTGCAGGCTGAGTCGTGCGTAGTAGCGGAAAGTGCTCACGAGCCTAGTGACGCCAATGAGAGCAGAGATGCGAATTGTTCGGCTGGCGCGAGTAGTGAACTTGTGTTCCCGACCGAAGCGGCAGAGTGTCAGGCAGGCTGTGTCGAGAGCGCCACAGTCCAAACAGTGATCGCGACCTCAGTAGTAACATCCGAGGAGCCAGCAGCCGCACAACTGGTGAGACGAAGCGATCCCAACCCGGAAAACACGGGTTCGTGTGAAGATGCAGATGAGCGCGGTCTGAGGCATGGTCTGAGCGATGGCGACGGAAATTGCGTCCCACGCTTTGAAAACAGCGAATATCGCCACAAGTAGCGATGGACCACGACCAGCGTTGGGACTTCGGGGCGCATCTGCGTACGGGAAGGATCGCTAAGGCGGAGCCTCCTTAAGATTGAGCTTTTTGAGACAGCCACGATAGTCTCAGAGGCAACTTTTGGCTGCATTCTTGTTCGCGCTTCCCGGGAAGCGCGTGTGTCTTGCACGCAGGCAGCTAGCGATGCAGGAGAGCGGCACAGCCAGAAAGCAGGGCGCGTGCGATTATCTTGCATGCTGCGGGTCGTCTGTGCCATGCGAGCCGTCGGGGTGTTTGATCCCGGTGGTAAGCGCTGTGCGCTTGGTGGTCACAGTCTTAGCCCACTCTGCCACTGCCAGTTGCGTGAGGCGTAAAGATCCCCCTGCGGCTCGACCACGCGCTGAGGCAGTGATTGAGAGTGGGGGAACGTTGACTGATTCAGGAAACTTTAAACAGGGAGTGGACACTCATTCCTTTGCGGAACTACGTGGCTTGTGTGAACGTCTACTTTGTGCTTGATTATGCAGAGTTTATTTGGTGTTGTGTGTACGCCCAGCTATGTCGCCTTGTATGGCGTATGGTTTATTTACCGTTTGAGAATGTGCGCACGGAGTAATGTCATTAAGGGCGCGCACGCCTCTGCACGGAGTGTTACACTTTTGTTTCGCATGTTGCGTTTGTTCCTGTTTTGTTTGGCGTACGCCACACCACAATGTCCCCCCCAACTCCCCCCGTTAGAGGAGTTTTATGTTGAGCGTACAGCAAGTGTGCGCGCAACATTCTCGATGGGGAGGAGTTAAGTCTGCGGGCTTCGCCCAGAAGGAGATTCCGAAGGGGCGACCAAGGTCAAGGGGCAGCTTGACGCGGGCTGATTTATGATGGCCGCGCAGGCGACCGCTTCTCGGAAGTGAGCCCAGAACACACGGCAGCGGGCGACGCTGCCGGCTCTGTCCGTCCCGTGCCTCGAGGGAGGAGAGCAGTGCAAGTAGAAGGCACAGCGTAAGCGCAGTGGTTGTGGGTTCGGCGCTAACTGCTGTGTTTCCCGGTTCGAGTGGAGAGGGCGCTGAGGCCATAAATCCCGAAACGTGGTGGAACACGGGCCTGGGGAGCCGCTGTTGACATGTCTTCCCGGAAAGACGCCTAAATGTTCCTTTGAATCCACCGCCCGCGCGCAACCGACCAAGGGCAGGGATCGGAATGCTAGGGCCTCAGGTTGGCGTGTGTGTTTATATGTGTGCGTTTTCGGAAGGGTAACCGTCGACGCCATTTGTCTTTGCGACTGCTTGGCGCCTCTTGCGTGGGAGGATTTTGGAGAGGGAGTAAATCGCAGATGTATGTGTTTGCGTGCGAAACCACTCGCTGCTGAGTGCGTTCGTTGTGTTTTATTTGACATGCGTAGGAGAGGGGTATATGTGACGCAATGATTGGCCAGTCAATTTTGAAGCACGACATGTTACTGGCCACAGAGTGACTAGTCGTTCATTGGTCAACGGACTAAACTGGAATTTTGAACGCTAAAGGCGGAGTCACACTGCGGAAACAGTTGGTCAACTCTGTCCATCAAGAGCGTGTTCGGTTAGTGTTGGCGGCCCTGTCACATCGCGTCAACACGAACTATTCGGAAACATGTCGTTGTCGTCCGCCAACAGCTGCCGCGAACTTGTTGTCCGACAGTTGGGCGACACCGTGTCACACCGCGAAAACTTGCTGCTCATTGAGGCACCGATGTCAGGAGCCGCCCATTCCGCTACTATTTCGCCCGAATTCATGCGCTATACGCGGGGCTGGGAAAATTGAATAGCGAAAGAGGCTGTACCATACGTGCACATACCCTGACAAGCAAACGTCTCGTTTCTCGAGGAGTGCGCATAACAGGACACTCACCGTTGGAGCGACAGTCCCGGGCGGTATATCCGTGTAGCTCTAGCATTCCGGCACGGAGCATTTCATATGGCAGCTTTTGTTGTTGGGCTAGTTGGTTTGATTCCAGGCTTGCGAGACTCAGCGCACAAAGGCGAACCACAAGAACACGAGGGACGACTGGACGAAGCGGATCAGCGCTTCGTCCTTTTTGCTCTTCGTGCGCCGAGCCCCGCAAGCATTTCGTATGGCGCAGTGAGGCCCGAGGGGACCCAATCACACGTCGCGAAACACACGTGTGTACTGTGGCAGCGGCAGCTCCTAGGCCATCGGCCCGTCTAATGGTCCAAAGTTCCATCCATCGTCTGCGCTCAGCGCGCGCCTCAGATTTCTAGAGCAGGCGTCGCGTAGCGAAGGCATTCCTCCAGAGCGGGGCGTACGTGCAACCGCAACCGACACCAGCTACCGTCTACCGCTTGCCATGTCAATTGACGGCGAAATTCCCATGGTGCTTTCTATTATATTTTTTATGACTAGGCTTCATTCACCACCAGCCCGCGGCGCTCCCTCCTATTTTTTTTTCTTTCTCCATGCCGTCCGCCAAAACAGACTAGGCCCAGCGACGAGTACGGCAGGCAGGCAGCAGCGCATATCATCGCCTGGCGCACCTCCGGGAGGCGCTGTTCCCGAAAGCTGCTCCACACTTTGTGCAGGCATGCTGCTGTTGCACAAGTATAGCAGGCAGTCCTTCCGATAGCAGCTTTTTTTCTGATACGAACATGCACTGCATCAAACCAAGCCGCGGTACATATGCTGCACCACTCCGCGGTCTCGGCAGCGGCGACGGACAACGCTGACCATCGGTGCACCGTCTGCGACAGCCTCTACAAGTTTTAGTGAATGAAAACTGCAATTAAGCAGAGTTTTGGTTATATTTAGGTGTACTCAACAATTGTTTACATCACAGCATGGACGTACATAGAATCCCTACGAAACGCCGGTGTGCAACCGCAGCAATCTCGCTCGACAACGGGAGGAGCGACCGTCGTCAGCGCTCGTCTGCATGCGCTGCCTGCAAGACGCCACAACAGCCACAAGTGGAAAATGGTCTACAAGGAAACTTTCTGCAAAAAAAAAAAAGTATCTGCAAGTAGGAAATGCGCAGGAATGAGTCAATCAGCTCAGATATGAGTGCTTTGGTTGGGGTGTTGTCGCCCGGAAATTCGCCCGGCCGGCGAACAGGCCAAACAGCGTTGACAGACACTGTTTCCTGCTTGTTTTGGTTGCCGAACACTGTCACATCGAGGTAACACTGCAGCAACCTGTTCAGCTTCCCGGCTGTTCGTGCGGTGTGACATACTGTTGGGAAACAAGTTGGTTCGGAAACTTGTTGGCGGCTTGTTCGGCAAACTTGTTCGGTTGAACATTGTCACACCGAGGCAACACTGCAGCAACCTGTTCGGCTTCCCGGCAGTTTTTGCGGTGTGACATGCTGTTGGGCAACAAGTTGGTTCGGAAACATGTTGGCGGCTTGTTTGGCGAACTTGTTCGGTTGATGTCGCTGTTGTGTTTCCGCAGTGTGACTCCGGCTTAAGGAAGCGAGCGTTGGGACAGTTGGGCTCGGAGCAGAGTTGAGCTCTGACGAGAGTCGAGGGTAGCCAAGGGTTGTTCGAGGAGAGAGGCTAGGCTGACGGAGGTCTCAAGTGACTCCGGCTTAAAGTGTAGCAGAAGGCCAAGGCCTGATTCTGCTAGCCTCTGACCTCCGATCGTTCAGCCAGTTGCAGTTGGCCCTCTATGTTTTGATGTCGCATTCGACGACATTATTGTAAATACGCTGATGTAAAAGTGTAAATAAATGTGTACATTCGAGAAGGGAAGTCCTCATCTCCACACCGCAATGTGTCGTTGAGCCACGGACGCAGCGGTGGTCACCACCACCACTCTGTACGAGCGAAGGCACAAGAAACAGCAGGAAACACCTGCTGTATAGGAAAGCCCATCTATTCCCCACGCCTTCGCCCGAAAAGTGTAACTACGGGCGCCGCTGTTTCTGTAATACACACTGATTTGTGCTCCCGCTTGCGAAAAGTTAAAATGCCTTACGATGGACCTGACCTCCGTGGAGCTAATGGTGCAATCATTCGGCCTTCTGCAAAGTGTACTGTGCGAGTTTTTGTTGAGGGTGTCCGCCACCATGTACAATTTGCCGTGATGTTATCCTGCGTTCACCCAATTCTCTTAGGATGGGATTTTTTGTCTGCCGCATCAGCCAACATTTCGTGTCGTGACAGGGTCATTTACATGAACGAGAGAGATCCGTCTTCTGAACTTCCCGAGCCCCGGCATCGCCTGCTTGCCGTTACTGACTCATTGGTGCCCCCTGGATGCGAACAACTTGTCGCGCTTACTTCTACTGACATTGATAACGAGGATGTGCTAATCGTGCCTTCTGATCGCCATTTAACCCGTGGAATCGCGTTACCACCAAGTCTTGTTCGGTTTGAGCACGGCACAGCGCTTTTCGCTGCTTTAAACACTTCCCCAGAGCCCATTCTGCTGACTGAAGGACATGTTTTCCTTGTGCCTTGAAAATTCACCCGGTGTCCCTAACCACCCTTACCGCCCCCTCTTCCTCACCAGCAGCTTCTTCTGATGCCTCTCTCTGTGTGCTCTTTGGCACCATCAATCCTGACCTTCATGCGGCTCACCGCCAAGCTTTGCAGGAAATACTTCGAAAACACCAAGCCTCCTTTGACATGCAATAAAACTTTGGTTGAGCCTAGTTGGTTCATAAATTTCTACAGAACTGAAGAGCGCAAACAGAAGACAATTCACAGAGAAGAAGAGAACACAAGGACAGGCGCTAACTAACAACTACTTCATTTTTCACTGCAACAACGCATATATAGACCTGAGACCACACTTGTGCAAGCAGACAAGGATCCAGCAAGTCATTTGATCCAAGTTAACAACGTCGCCGCACAGAAACGTATATTCGGCTTCGTAGAAAGAGATAGAAGTATCCATCAAGCTCGGTCCAAGCTCTCCCACCTTGGGCTGAACTTCTGCTGCACAGTACCGCATCAGTACAGACGATACTTTTATTGTCAGCCGCCGCCCTTGCAGTGTTTTCTTATCGGAACGTAAAGTCATAGAAGATAATGTGAAGGATATGCTCCAACAAGACATTATTCGGCCCTCAACTAGCCCCTGGTCATCTCCGGTCGTCTTGGTAAAAAAAAAAAGGATGGGTCCGTGCGTTTTTGTCTTCATTACCGCGCACTGAATTAAGGTCTCTCGCAAAGATGTTCATCCTATGCCACGAAATGACGACTCCCTCAACTGCCTTAGGGCGCAAAGTATTTCTCTACTTTGGATTTGCGTTCCGGTTACTGGCAGATTCCGATGCACGAAGCCGACAAAGAAAAAACCGCATTCGCTACTCCCGATGGGCTTTACGAATTCAATCTGATGCCTTTTGGATTTTGTAATGCCCCCGCTACGTTTGAGCGAATGATTGACAATGTTTTTAGAGGACTTAAGTGGAAAACATGCTTGTGCTACCAGGACGACATAGTCATCTTTTCTGCGACTTTTTCTGATCGCATATGCCGCCTTGATTAAGTATTAGCGTGCGTGGCATCCGCCGGTCTTCAGCTGAAAACAAAAAATGTAATTTCGCCAAAAAAGAAATAAAGATCCTGGGCAACCTCGTCAGCCGCTATGACATTCGACCCGACATTGACAAGCTTGCTGCAGTTTTGAACTTTGCACGCCGTCAGCGGACTAAGGATCCACGCAGTTTTCTTGGCCTACCTTCATACTTTCGCCGTTTCAATCGCAATTCCGCTACCATTGCGGCACAACTACACCACCTTCTTACCGACCGCTACTTTCAATGATATTCGCTTATATGCGCTATAACGCTTTGCAAGATCATTATGCATCAATTCACCTATACAGAAGATGCAATGATGTTATCAAAAAATGTGTTTATTTTGCGGCTGCTGTTATGTTTCTGGCAGGACTTGAGTCGAAGTCTCAAACAAAGATATGTCTCGGAAAGGCCACTGCTAGATTGATGAATGAGTAAAATCTTGCAGGTGACTAGATGAAAAATCGTAAAGTGTAATCGACTAATTAGTGTTTCAGCATGATGACAGAGCTCGTTGTAATCTCATTTAAGGAGTAATGAACGGAAAGTGTCATCATAGATATCTTTGTTATTTAGGTCTGCTGCTTTCGACAGGTTCTAATCTCACTTGTCCTTGAGGATAAATGCCAAATTGAAGCGATTTTTTTTCCCGCGAATGTCCAAAGGCAGTGCGAAAGACTCAAGCCTGTGCTCAAGACTATTTTCCTGGATTATTGGCGTCCTTTTTAAATGTTTACTGCAACCTTACATTTTCGTACTTTTATCATCAAATCACAGACGGTGGGATTGTTCTATCGGTTACAGATGCTTACAAAGGAAGCGGCAACGAGCGTTACACGCGAACGCGCGTTCTGCCGAAGCGCTTATCGACCAACCTATGTGTGCCGTAAGGTTTCAAGGATGTCCTTTAAGGGCCGGGTGACCAGTGAGAGCTGTCCTTCTAATGAAAGAGATTTGTTATTATACCTGTAAAAAGCCCACTACAAAAGAAATGTGCAAAACTATTGCCAAAGACACTACGACCGTAACACGTTGTAACACGTAAGAAAGAAAAGACTTCACCCTAAGTAGACAAGTAATTCTAATTTTAACTTTTTATTCTGGTCCGTGTATTTTTCGAAAGTAGTTCGCGCTTTTCGTTTTTTTCTACCCAGGTATAGCACAGTTCGAGCCCACCATGTACCAGCTTTATTTGTGAAAGCGACACATGGCAGGAGGTCCTGCGCGGACATTTTATTATGCGTACAAAATATTTTATATAAAATGTTTTCTTCTCAGAATAAAACAACGTATGATGCTATCAAGTGTCTTCTGACATCGAACTGGTAAAACAACTGCGCTCGGTGAGCAAGTAGGCAACAAGTTAGAATTATGAACAGCGTACTAATATTACTTATTTTATTCTCCACAGCAAATTTCAGTGCGAAATCAAATGAAAACGGCTTCGACTACAGCCAAGTGGCAAACACCTGAAAAGTTGCCGCAGCGAGTTTATGTTAGCAAGCATTTTTAGTACCTCAAAAGGTGCAGATTTTATGTAAAATGGCTACTTTTCTACACCTGTAGCTCTATAAATTGGCCTATATTTGTTACCTTTAGAAAAGGGGAAGAATTAAAGTGTGAATGTTTTTTGCGAAACGTTTGCCACTAGGCATAAGTTGAGAAAGGGGGAATGGAATGCAGGAGATAGAAAGTTAAAAGAAGGAGTGAAGTCCAGTTGCGCTTACGTAATCTCAGAGGTTGGCGGTGTAGCGATTGTCCATTGTCCACTTAACGTAATCACAATTGCGGTCTCATCGCTGGCCCACCTTCATCAGTAGCCGTTGTCTAATTGAGCGTTGTCTAAAATGTGAGCTGTCAGAATGGTTCCGTGAATAATATTCTGTAGGGAACTGCTGTTTAATGTATGCCGCTTCTCTACAAACATCTATGATTTCAACTTGCCTTGTAGAAATGACGGATTGAGGTTGCCCCTGGCACTAATTTCGGGTAGATGTTTTTCTCCGCAAGGCTCGCTTCGACGCAAGGACAAGAGCTGTGCCTTTATTACTGAGCATAAACCTTTAAGTGCGCTGTGAAAATACCTGATTTTAGTATGCTCACATGGGTACAAACCTGCCGGTTTTCTCGATGACACACGGCCTACGTAAACTAAGCGATTCTCGAAGATGCCGTCATGGAGCGATTAACTACCGCCTACGAGCTTTCCCTGCGAAGTCATTAAACTCCTGAGGTATCTGCTCCAAATTTGGTATCGCATGACCTTTCCACTACGTCTCTATTTCACACAGTGCAGATTGAAGACATTGCAAGGCCACCTTCCTCAGCGTATTTGCTTTGGACTCAGACGACGGCATCGACTGCCACAAACAAGCGCTTTCGGACACCGCCAACATTCGCCTTGGTCCGACGAAGTTCAGAAAGTAAAATTATTTTAAAAATCTGTGCAGAATCAGACAATCGTTGTTTTTTTTTATCATATAAGCGAAGCTGAGCACTATAAACCTCACGGCAGCCAATATTCCAATGCGGTGGTATTATCAGGCGCTCTCAGAGATTTGAGCGTTGTCTCAGTGCCTCCTCATGAACAGAAAAAGACATCCCATATAAAATATCCGTCGGAGCGTATTCGGCAGGAATACCTTGTAGAAAGCAAGTACGGAACATACCAGTCACGGCGACGCCATGTTTGTTTCAGTGAAGGGTAAAAAGGCTGTATAACGTAATATGAAGGTAACAGCAAATGCTAGGAGAAGTGTTAATGTGGTGGTGTAAAGTAATAAGGAGGTCATGTGACAGTTTTAAGGCTTTCATAAAAAAATTGCGCATTTTAATGACAGAGAAGCATGCCTAATGTGATTACAAGACGATCCTATCAAACTTGCAATGCTTAATAAATAATAATCAAGTCATAATGAAATCTATCTGGGGCCAGCAGAGATTTGACAATGACTTGGCCTTCGCTGAAATGCTCTTTGGAGCCACCCAAGCCATGTTCTAGAGACGTGCCCACAATTTAATTGGTTCTAGGCCCCCACCTTGAATTCGATATCCTTAAGCATCGCCTTGACGAAACTTCCTAATAAACTTGCTCGGTTAACAAAGAGCGCTGAACAAGGGTAGAGGGCCAGAGCCTCAGTTCGCAGGTCGAGGCAACGTTTCGACAAGTGGACTCGTCTTTGCCCTGACGAAGACAAGTCCACTTGTCGAAACGTTGGCTCGACATGCAAACTGAGGCTCCCCCCGCTACTCTTCTTCAGTGCTCATTCATACCGCCTAAGCCGTCTTCTTCCTCTCGTACTACTTGGTTGCTTGGTTAAGACCACATGTTGCTCTCCTCGTCGGGTTCTTTGCCAACAGCGGCGGCAGCAAATGTGGCATCGGCGGTTCAACCTTGCACGCCCTCAGCGTATATGCGCCCAGGCAGCCCTTACCTCAGTCGAAATCTTGCGAATGCCTTCAAACCTTCTTGCATAGTATGAGCTATCATTTTTACAACCTCGATGTAATGACTATTCACTAGCAATAATTGAATACAAGACTCCTGAAGATAACTTCACGAAGTCTCTTCATAAATCTATCCTGAAGTGGCGTATGCGCTTTCTTCATTCTTGTTCACTCTTTTCGTCTTCCAGCTTTCTGCTTTGAACTCTTTATTCCGGGGCGCACGAACGCACAAGAAAAAAGAACACTGATAAGCAAGGAATTTTTTAAGAATCCCGAACGGTGTCTGCTTTGCTAAGACCAATCTCCGCTGTAAATTAAAAGAAAGCATCAATGGCGAATGTGCGCTTTAATGTTATTAATTTAGATCCACAATCTTTCAAAACCAATTTATGCTCGTGAAACTTCTCCATCACACTATAAAAAGCTTTAAAGTCTTCCAAAGAGGGCAGCACAGTAGTGAAGGCATCAAACGGGCCTATGGTATTCAGAACGGCCGATGAAGAAATCACGCCGGAAACACGATGGTCGGTCCAATTTCCAGTGCTGTCGTGGTACGCCCCCTGTGATGCGGGTGCCACGTTCACGGAAAACACGGCCTGGACAAAAAATAGGAACGGATTTGTTAGCCGCGTGGTTCCAACGCCTCCGCCGTGCCCACTGTTCCATGGTTCCATGGTTCCATCGCCTCCGCCGTGCGCCGTGCCCAATATTACTTATATGGATTCCATTACGCGTGTATTTACGTTGTGTTTCTTGTTGAAAGCAATTAAATCGTATTGTAGCGCCCGAAGAAGCGCGATCGCTTCGACAAAGACGACGACGCTGCTGCTGTGACTCGCACGCGTGCTGGTTCCGCTGCTGTTGTGGTGCACTGTGCCTTTGCCCTGACTCCGAAGTATTCATTGGTGTGTCTGTCACAGCTAGTTTGCAAAGTCGAGACGAAACATGACATGAAATATTGTTACGGCTGGAGGATGATGAGGACGAAGTGGTGCGCTCGTTTGCGGAAGATTAAGAAAAAGAAGTGCGTCGAACAGGAAGTCCTCACTGCCTAGCTCCTAGGCTGTCTCGTTGTATATATCTTTAATCCTCTATTGTAAATATATTTCTCCCAGTTACAATAATATGCCACAATTTCAAAATCGCGGGCGATTCATAAATGCCGTAGAATCTTCAGATCTGCGTGGTGCGCTACGCCTTGCATCAGGGCCATATTGAAGTGGCCGTAATTACTAGAGCAACAAAGTTATGTAAAGTGTTTTTAATAATTACGAAAGCTAGGGTTATGGAGGATAGATGGAAAAAGTTTAAATAATTTTGAAAGATTATTTCTTATTTTCCTAAGAAATTTTCATGTTCGCTGTTTTCATTAAATTAGCACGATCGTATCTCTGTATTGAAACGTTATTTAAATGTAAGCTTTAGCTTTTTGATACATAACTATGCTGAGAACATAATGTGGAATTATTGCTGCTCTGCCATAAACTTTTTTTGAAATAATTAGGCCTGCAAAGTAGGAAAATTTCGTTTCTTGTGACGATTTTTTGAAATTTATAAAAACTTCTACTCTGCCCTGAAAAGCGAAAAATAACTCAATACAAATAAAAACATGCATATATTTATTCCGATAATTTTCTGAGACATTTAACATATTTTGCGCAATTCATAACCAAAGTTGTACTAAAGAACAGAGAAGATAACTGCAGAACTCCGCCTCTTCATTATTAATTTCCTGTGGACGGAAACATTTTTTGGCAGCAAGACCAATTGCAGATCTCTTCTTTCCAGTCTCCCGACAATATTATATAAACTTTTTAAATTTATATAAGAGATCGACCGACAATCATTTTTTTTTATCTTACGTGGAAATATTCTAATATTTCTTAATTCCTTTGGCACCGCCTAGCGTGGTTGGAATGATCGAACTCCAAACTAATAGGCGGAACAAACCATATTGTCGTTTATTGTCGATATATATGTTGTGCGCCATATAAATGTACCGGGGCTTGACATGCTCGCATTCTGTGCGAAAACCTGCCGTTTTCTTTTCTTTTTTTACACCATGTGAATTCCCAAAACTAAAATGGTAGCCTCGAGAATCTTCCGGCTTTTCATCTTCCGGAGATTACGTCTAGAAAGTACACACAACGTAGTCGGTCCTTTCCCCAGGTAAACAGACGAGGCTGCGCGTAGTTCCTTATGGACAATGCAAAAGCACTAGAAAAAAAAGTGGCTGGGAACACGGTGATTTGTTCGATCAACTTCCCTTGAGGCAACGTTTTCCTTCTCGGCAAAGAAGAAGCTAACTTCTAACCACTAATTTAATGTCACATGATCGAGCTATGACCACATGGTTTCGGTTTGTATGGCCGTTCTCATTGACAACTGGATTTGTACTAGAGGTTAAGTAAATCCAGGGTTGTAATCGGCGTTCGATACAGGTATATCGGATCATGAGTGCTAGCTGACTTCATGGCCTACATGGCACGCGGCCGACCATGGGCCACCAAATGCCTGAGCAACCATTGCCAAACACGTCGGCGTTCAGTGGGGATTACAAGCTCGGGCCATGGATGCTGACCGACTTCAGAGATATCATTAATGAGTGCACGGTAGAAGTAGGCGATAGGATAGTTAGAGAGAATATCGGTAAGGTGTCTAAGGAGACGAAAGATTTGATTAAGAAACGCCAGAGTATGAAAGCTTCCAATCCAGCAGACCAGATCGAATTAGCCGAGATATCAAAGCTAATCAATAAGCTCAAGGTGGCCGATATAAGGAAGTATAACATGGAGAAGATTGAGCATGCTGTAAAGAACGGGGGAAGCCTTAAAGCGGTAAAGGAGAAATTGGGCATAGGCAAAATCCAGATGTATGAGATAAGGGACAAGGCGGGCAACGTCATCACGAATATGGACAAGATAACCAAAGTAGCCGAGGAGTTCTATACTGATCTCTACAGTAGCCAAAGTAGTCAGGACCGTAATGAGATTGGCGGTAGGGAAAATCAGTCAGACGTTCCACCAGTGATGAAGGACGAGGTCAAGAAAGCATGAGAAACTATGAAAAGGGGATGTCAGCTGGAGAGGATCAGACTACAGATTTGCTGAAGGACGGGGGGATATCGTGCTAGAAAAAAACTGGCCACCCTGTATACGCAGGGCCTGGTGTCATCGACGGTACCGGAACCCTGGAAGAATGCAAACATTATCCTCATTCATAAGAAAGGGGATCCCAGAGACCTTAAAAATACAGACCAATTAGCTTACTGTCTGTTATTTATAAGGTATTTACTACGGTAATCGCTAATATAATCAGGACAACCTTAGACTGCAATCAAGCAAAGGATTAAGCAGGTGTTCGGAAACGGTACTCTACTATCAATCATATCCATACCATCAATCAGGTGATAGAAAAATGCTCGGAATATAACCAGCCCTTATATATAAGATTCATTGATTACGAAAAAGCATTTGACTCGGTTGAAACCTCGGCGGTGATGCAGGCATTGCGAAATCAGGGGGTAGAGGAGCTGTACGTGAAAGTGCTGGAAGATATATATGTATAGTAGCTGCACAGCAACCATAGTTCTGCATAAAGAAAGTAACAAAATTCCCATAAAGAAAGGTGTTAGGCAAGGAGATACAATCTCCCCAGTACTATTCACAGCTTGCTTAGAGGAAGTATTCAGAGAATTGGAATCGGAGCAGTCAGGGATAAGGGTAGATGGAGAATACCTCAGTAATCGGTGATTTGCTGATGACATTGCCTTGCTAAGCAACTCGGGGGATGAACTGCAAATAATTATTGATGACCTAGATAGCAAAAGTAGAAAGGTAGGCTTGAAAATCAATATGCAGAAGACTAAGGTAATGTTCAACAGCCTCGGGAAGGAACAGCAGTTTACATTAGGTAACGAAGTACTGGAAGTAGTAGGCGAATATACCTAGGACAGGTTGCAATCGCAGATCCGGACCATGAAAAGGAAATGACAAGAAGAATAAGATTGGGATGGAGCGCATTTGGCAAGCACTCGCAGATTATGACTAGCAGTTTACCGGTATCGCTCAAGAGGAAAGTATACAACAGTTGCCTCTTACCTATACTCACCTATGGGGTTGAATCGTTGTGGCTAACAAAGAGGGTTCTACTTAAGTTGAGGACAGCCCAGAGGGCTATGGAACAAAAAATGGTAGGGGTAACATTAAGAGATAGGAAGCGTGCAGAGTGGGTCAGAGAAATAACTCAAGTTACCGACATTCTAGTGGAAATTAAGAAGAAATGGGCATGGGCAGAACATGTAGTGCGAAGAGAGGATAACCGATGGTCGCTTAGGGCAACAAACTGGATTCCAATGAAAGGAAAGCATGGCAGGGGGCGGCAGAAAGTTAGGTGAGCGGATAAGGTTAAGAAGTTCGCAGGGGTCAAGTGGATGCAGCTAGCACAGAACCGGGTTAAGTGGAGAAATTTGGGAGAGGCCACATACACACTCCTTATGGACATCGTGTAAAACGACACAAAATCAGATGCTCACAATGCACAATGATAAGCACTGGTTAAGATCAATATTCGATCTCGTTTGAAGAAGTGTTTTCTCGTGTTTACTCAGCTTGACTGAAATCTTTCAGGAGGTCGTCGCGTTCGCTGCGGTCTGGCACTCACAGAAGGTTGCCCTGGGGCACCGCACTGATTTTCTTCGTCGTCATTTTCCTCCGAAGTAGAGTCGTCATCTCTGGCGGTGCAGTCAGTCATAGACCACACCTTCAGCTGCGATGCATGCGCAGTCATCGCAAACCGTTCTGTGCCTTGTTTAGCCAAATCAGCTACTCGATAGGTGTCCGACGGCAAGGCTTTCGTTACAACAAGCGGACCGCAGTATCTTGCTTCTGTTTTTGTCGGCTTTCCCGATTTCTGAGGCGCTCTGCTCATGAAAACCACCTCTCCCACTTCGTACAGCATTGCCGGAAAGTAACGACAATCGTAGGCCTGCTTGCTTGCTCCTGCTCCTTTATAATACGAGCTCTGGCCTCTGCCCGAAGTTCGATCGGGTCTTCACGTGCGTCTGTCGTTGAATTGAGCTGGTGCAACGCTGCGGCGTAAAAGTCTGGCTTGTAGCCGTGGAGTAACTCGAATGGCGTTTGCCCGTGGATTCGCTCACAGCATTGCTCAAGCTCTCCGCTTGTGTTAGCCGTTCGTCCCAGTCTCAAGTGTCATGATCTCTAATCAGTGTTGTGATGACAGGGTGCGGTTAACTTTCTCTACCTGACCGTTTGCCTCAGTATTGCGTGTGGAGTTTAGGACGTGTCTTATTGTCCTCTCGTTGCAGAGTCTCCCAAATTTCTTTGATGTGAAACAGCTCCCACGGAATTGAACGGCGGCGCAACGCGGAAACGGACACAGCCAAGAAGGGGACACCACATGCGCACATGGTGTCCCCTTTTTGTCTGTGTCCGTTTCCGTGCTGCGCCGCCGTTCAGTTCCATCATGCACCAACTCGCCCCCAGGCCATTATTCTGAACTCCCACGGCCTGTTATCACAGTCGCCGGTAGCCCTCTCTCATAGACGAGTTCTTCGAAACCGCGAAGAACATGCCCGACAGACGTGTCTCGTGTGGCAAATACCCTGACAAATTTGGTGAGATTGTCGACGACAAACAGTAAAAACTGGTTCTTCTTCTTGCTCATCTCAAAAGGTCCCATGTGGTTTATATGCAAAATCTCGAATGGTCGGTTTACTTGCGAGATAGGGTTAAGCAGGCCGGGTTTCTTTCCACCCGGTACTTTGTTGTATATGCACTCAAAGCATTCAGCGATATGTCTTCGCACATATCTGAGCATCCTAGGGAACCGAAACTTTTCCTTAATTTTTACAACCGTCTTATCAGTTGAAAAATGTCCCTGCAGGTCGTGGCATCTCACAACAACCGCTTTCCTCATTGACCTTGGACGACGAACCTACCAACTCTGCTCCCCCTGGTCGATTCTCACAAGTCTAGCGTTGTCGAGCGTGTAACCGCCCACCCTTGCAGTCTCCTCCTTCGTGCGTTCCTGCTTTCGCTTTTTTAAAATCTTGATTATTTCTCTCAGCTCCTTGTCACCTCTCTGGATAGTCAGTATCTGGTCATCGAAGATTCCAACCGCAAATGCTTCCAGTCATCCATTATCGCTCCCAAGATATCTTCGGAAGGTCCCAGTAGATTTCGGCTGAGGGAATCCACATGTCATCTGCACCCCTGGTCGGTGTTTTACAGAGAAATCAAATTCCTGAATTAGGTCATACCAGCGGGCGATGTGAGGCTTCTGCGTGCGCTGTGCGTTCAGGTACACGAGAGCCTGGCAGTCAGTCACGACGGTGAAATGTATTCCCAGCAACAGTGACCGCCGTCTGTCCACCGCCCAAACAATTGCCATCAGTTCGAGCTTTGATGAATCATAACTACTTTCAGCCTCGGTCGTTTTCTTGCTCACGCAATACACGAGACGCCATTTGTCCTCACATTCCTTCCGCTGCAAGAGCATGGCTGGCAAGCCCTTCGAGCTGGCATCCGTGTGGAGCTCTGTTTCCGCCTTTGGGTCGTACAGAGCAAGCACTGGGTCAGAGATGAGCAAGTTCTTCAACGTTGAAAAACACTCTTCTTGTTCTCGGCCCCACACGCGTTCTGCGTGCTTCTTTGTGAGCCACGTCAGGGGCTCCGCGATGAGTGCGTACTTGTGAATAAATCTTCTAAAGAAGCCCGTCAGCCCTAAGAAGCTTCTCACTTCATGAACATTTTTTGGAACGGGGAACTCTAAAATTGCGCACGCCTTGTGCTCTCCGGGATGAACCTCCCCTCCTTTCAGGCGGAAGCCCAAAAAATCCATGCTTTCCCTTCTAAATGCGCACTTCGCTAGGCGCAGGGTGAAGTTCGTGCCTCTAAGGGCCTCGAAAACACACTTCAATCTGGCAATCAGCTTATCCCAGTTCTCGGCAGGAATTAGAACGTCGTCGAGGTAACACATTGCAATGTTGCCTTTGAGTGGGCCCAAAACTCGGTTCATGAGACGCTGGAAAACAGCCGGCGCATTGGTAAGTACGAACATCATGCGCTCAAACTGTCCTGTCTCATCGGGAGTTATGAAGGCAGTTTTCGCTTTGGCGCCTTCGGAAAGTGGTACCTGCAAGTAGCCGTGCGCGAGGTCCAACCAAGCGTAGTCGGGCCCCAGACAGTCTCTCCAGCTGGTCGTCTATACTTGGCAGAGGATATTTTTCATTGATCGTCTGCGCGTTTAGTCTCCGGTAATCGACGACGAGTCGTTTTTCGCCGTTCGTTTTCTTCACTAGGATCACCGGACGCGCGTAAGGAGAATGAGTCTCGCTCACAATGCCCTTCTGCTTCCATTCTTGAACGATTTCTCTCATCGTCTCTCTCTCCTCTAAGTTCATCTGGTATGGACGCTTCCGGGGGCCTCCTGGATGTCCATTTCAAGCAGATTTGTGCAGCCCAGCTCTTCGAGGCTCATCGCAAAACAGTCTTTGTGCTCATTTAGCAGCTTCACTAGTTCCGACGTCTGTTCGGCGGGGGCACACTCTCCAACATGAACTTCACGCTCTAGAATTGCCCGCCTTTCTGAGACCGTGTGCACTTCCTCTCTGTTTTCGCTCAATGATTCCACATCACTCGGTGCAACATTTTTTTCTCAGTTAAATCGACCGGCACCGCACGCCCAAAGGTTCGTCCTTTCTTCATGACGGTCATTTCACCGTCGAACGGACAGAGTGGCAGCGTCACCTTACCGCCTACTATATCGACAAGGACATCGCGTTCCAAACGGCTCACGACAGCTCGTCCTGTAAAGTCGCTTTCTGTTTTGAGAGTGACCCAGTTCACGAATTCATCTTCTAGCTAGGTGTCTTCGGATGTCACGAGCCGCAGCAGCTCTCTCGGCGCTGCCTCCAGGTGGGTGAAGGGGCATTGGTTTCTCGGCCAAAAGCGGAAACAACCATCCGCACTCCCATAGGTGACACTGACATGAGGAAGTTCTGTGAATGTTCTTCCTATTATCAAGTCAACTGAGAGTGCCTCGTCCGCAACAAAAAGAATGGTGGCAGCTCTCGCAACCACGTCATCTACTTCCAACTCTGCCTTGCAGGTACCAATGGTGCACGCAGCGGGAGAGTTGGTATTCCCAAATCCACAAAGTGGCGTGTTTTTCGCCCTTAGTTCTACGCCACGAGAAGCAGCGGAAGCGCGCATAATGCAACTTGAGCTTCCGGTGTCCACCATCCCAATTACTTTAATTTTGCCGTTGATGGTCACGTATTTTAGCAGAAGCCCTCGCCGTGCAGCACTGTCATCAACCACGCTGATTTGTTGCCCGCAGTGCTTTTGCTTGTGTTCAGCCCGTCCACAGCGTAGGCACGTTACCTCGCTCTTGGTTTCTGGGCAATTCCTAGAAATGTGTCCAAATGCGACACAGTTGTAGCATTTGGGCTCTCCCTTGTCGTTCCGTAAGGGTGGTCTTGTGTCACGCATCATAGGCCTTGTCAAACATTCTTGGTCATCTTGCCTCGCAGTGCGCTTCGGATACGTGTAGCCCACCTCGAACCTTCTTTCGTGTACGCCTCGCTCCTGCCTCTGCCTTTCCACTCTTTCATAATCCTGGATATCATGAATGAGGTCGTCCTCATCATCATGCGTACGCCCCATCAACATTGAGCACAGCTGGCTCGACCTCAGGCCTATCAACACCTGCTCACGAGTTTCATTAAAGTCCAAATGAGCCTCTGAGCACAGACGTACTTTAGCGTGAAAATAGGTGCTGGAACTCTCAGTCCTCTGTTGCACGCGCTCCTGCATTCGCTGGTACCGATCTGCCGCGCTCGACTGGCTGATGAAGGTCCGGCGGAAAAGATCTTCGAAATCCTTCCATGACATTATGCGCGCACGACGGCTCCTGTACCAATCCAAAGCCGGTCCAAAGAGGTGCGATTTAGCAGTTTCAAGCTTAAATTCAGGAGGCCAATTGTGTAGAGTCGCTGTCCCCTTTAGATTTTCTAGCCAATCACTTGCTGATTCTGAATCTCTGTCTACGGAAAAGTCCTTGATCGATTTGCTCATGTCGGGCATTATCTGAAACGTTGAGACGGTTAGCGGAGGCGGTATGCTTAATTTCTTAAGCAGAGCATTGATAATCGCATTCTTCTCATTGTCCATTTTCAGCAAATCGGCCATAGTAGGTGTGCTCTCCCCTTCAGCCATAGCTTGCCTTTAACTTATAGCTCAGCAATTATCAATTTTCATCGAGAGACCTCTCAAAACACTCATTACACACACATGAACAAAATGATGCGCTACAGCTCTAAGAGAACGAAGTAAAGAACATTATACCTAATGAGGCAATACACAAAACACACGTGAAGGGTTACAATCCTAAACAAGACACTCGGCAGCTCAAACAAAAATAGGTACAGTGAAACGTCTACACAGCTATGCTAAGTACAGAAATTTTGTTAAGCAGTTGAAATTGTTCAAATTGGCATCGAATAGGATCAGTCCACTCAGGGTAAGTCGCTCAGTTCGCTTACTCACAACTTGTTGTTCCGCCGCTAGTTGATATGGGGGTGTTGTCGCTCTCGTCGTTCTTCACGAATGGTTGGCGGGAAGGTTGGAGATGCCGTGAAGCTTGAAGGTGCCGCGCAGGGTAACGATTGATCCCGCTTCTAAGGTAATGTTAGCTCCTACAGTTGCTAACGCGGAAAGGAATATACAAAAGGATAGAAGGAGGTACTGCAAGATACAGTTAATGAAGTTTAATATATAATTACACACACTGTACAAGGGTAAAATTCTAAGCACGATTTCGCACAAGGAACCGCGCGCACACGCTTGGACACACACTGCTCGCTTCCCCCGTTTTCAGCACTCCTCTCTCCGCACAAAGAGGGTGCTCTGCTTTTCGTCAAAGTTGACAGTCTCGAACTTATAAATTGAACGAAATACAAACACTCCCCGAAAACACAGAAACATAGAGGGAAGGGACGCACACGTGCAATTGTCCTCTTCCGAAAACGTCGGGGTCGGAGCCGCCCCGCGTCCAAGACGAGGTCGCTTCCTCGGAATTGGCCACACTGCGTCGGGCCCCTCCCGCCCAGGGACTCTCAAACAAAGAAGGACCTCACCCCCCTTGGCCGTAAAATAAGAGGAATGGTCATTAGAAAAGTGAACACACAGAAAGAAACGGACGCCCGGTACACTTGCCTACACATGGCCGAATTGGTCGGCGCTCAGTTGGGTGCTCGAGCTTGGGCTTCAGTTGATGGCCGAGCACCGAATGCCGCCAGGTCGGCTACCGACCAGCTGTCGATGATCAGCCATAGGTCGCCAGTCGGCCAATGCTCCCTGGGTTGCGGTACACTTTCTTGCGGATCAACGGACGCATACGGCAGACGTGAGGATTAGAAACAGTTTATGAATTCGCGATAGTTCAGGGACTCCAAGTGGAAAGGATTCCACTTCCGGCCGCATCAGAGTACGGATGTGTTACCAAGTGCTCCGCCGTTAATGAAGGCTGCCATGTTATGCTGCCAGGTTTGCCAAAAAGACAAGTGGGGCTAAATAACGCAGTATTTATGCAAGTGGACCCGAAGGAAAGACCATATCGCGTCGAAGACTTCAGGAGGCTTTGGTTTCCTTTCGTGCGCCCCCGAGCTGCCCGCTTTAGGTCAAATGAATGACGTTTGGGTCGTTACCCTCAAGAGCGCCGGGGCATCGAAGAAATTTATAGCAGCTATGGATGTGAAATTGAAGCACTGGCCTTAATTGCTTGTTTACCAAAATAACCAAAACGTGCGCCTCAAACTTCTTTGGGTCTGCACTGTGTTCGCGACATTTAAAAGGAGCGTTGGCGCGGTCATCGATTGGCGAACAGACGTTCGGCAAAATGAAAGGATCCCTCCTGCGGAAACAGGCCTTGTTTCGCCGATCGTCCACCAAGCACAAGCCTAACATTCCGCCCTACCGGAACCCACCAGGTACAAGAGCGTCCGATATATGTGCAAACACGGCTCAGCATGGCAGGGCTCCGTGGAGCGTCACCTCATTCTCCAGCGCCACGCATCGAAGCTAAGTGGCACAGGCGCGCAAGGACTTGAATGCGGTGTTTCGTATCATATGCTACAGAGCAAAAAAAGCGCAGCGTGCTTGAAGTGTTACTGCATTTTCATCACTGAGACAGCATGCATAAATAGCAAAAAACAAAGAACACCTTTAAGATTGATAGCGCGTCATTTGTCAGACAATAGACATACATAATGTGTAATGGATCGAGCTTAAAAATTAAATAATGACCAGGCGCTTTACGCTTGAAATACTCATTCCTGTTGGCTTCATTGTGGTAGATTTATTGACTGGATAGATCTCATTTATCCCTTAAGGTATTTCATCTGCGCCCTAAGTAGCCGGGAAAACAATGTGTGTGCGCAATGCTGTGCTCTCAAAGAGCTTTTGCACATCTAAAGTCCTTTTTTCTCTCTTTTTCGCTCTCCCATAGTCTGCTCGCAGATGCTAGGCATTACGTTTAATCCAGTACGATTATTCCAACCGCGAAGGAATACGCCGTTTCTTGAGGGCGCGAGGGCAAAGTAATCATTATGTTGAAGAAAAAACAAGTCCTTGGATTTTGTAGGCATGTCTCAGCACTATAGGTGTCAAACGCGAAGATAGTAAAGTGCGGTACGGCATCTGAGTTAGGAATCTTTGTAAAGTAACATTTCCTGATTTATACAGTGTTCTCCGCCTCACGCGCAACTCATTCGGAACTGGTTGCTCGTATTTGCGCCGAATGTCTGGCTCGCATTGTCCTTTGCGAGAGCGCCGTGAAGAAGACGCAAATCGCCAAGTATATTTACGTGAGCGCACGTGTTTCGCGTGCCTTGTTCAGCATGCGGTGATTCGAACGTAGGCACTACGTTGAGCTTTCTTTCACAGCAACCAGCCATCTTCGAACTGCGCTCCTCCAGGTACTTTGATGAAAGCCTGGTTTCCTTCATCGCACCTCCTGAGTCCGTGTTGGCGTGGCAACGGCTCCTGGCTCAAGAACTGGGATCACAGTGTAGATTCTGCGGAGCAGTCACCCCGGCGACTACCGACTTCCGTGATTCACTAGGACTCTGGAGTTTCGGTCCTGCTCTAGGACTCCATGCTCGAAGTACACGGAGGGGGTGGTGGCCGGAGCTGTCGACAGCTACGTCGGTGGCCACCAAGTCTGCTTGCCCGGGACATCGCCGAGCCTGGCATAGCAGTCAGCTGTCCGCCCATCGACCACCGCGGGAATATGACACCGATGATCTCTCTGGTGAGCTTTTCAGCATCGCGCTAGCTACAATAAACACGATAATCACTATAGCTCTTCACATTTATCTTCATTCGCGCCGTAGTTGTTCTCGTGGGCGCAGCTTGCCAGAAATACTCGCCTACTGCGTAAAATATCGTATCAGTGAAATTTGTGCTTCAAATGATTTATGATTGATGTATGTGAGATAGTTGATGACGAGTTAGTGAAATTACTGTAATCAGAAATTAAAACGTGAACAGTGCAAAAGATGGCACAAAGGTGTCAATGTGTTTGGAATGAAACGCGAATGCTTAAAATGCTGATAAGCAAATTTAGAGTGCGTGATTGATCAGTTAATTGCAATAATTGAAAAATGAAAAATCTATAAAGGAGGTTCGAGCATGTCATACGGCTCTGAAGGAAAATACAATGCTTGATTATGCTAATCAAGAAAATTCAGTGTATACTTTGTCAGTGCTGATATATATAAAAAATTGAAGAATATAATTGCGTGTAAAATACCAAATTGCCAGAATGAAAAGGCGATGACTGCTTATGCTATGTATTTGGACGATATATTTTAAAATTAAATATATTGATACGGGTCAGAAAGCTAGCACAGGAAACCACAGCAGGTGATGGGCAAGTGTTCAAAGCACAGTGGAGCAGAACACAGCAAGTGTTCAGGCAAGTCCCAACGGTTTCTTCAGCTTCGTCTTGCTTTCGCGTCACTACTGTTGATCGTCCTCTTCTTCTTCAACATCCAGCGACGCAGGGCATATATGTAACATTACCCCCCCCCCCCCCCCCCCACGAAAAGCACAGTGTCGGTGCGCATGATGTCGAACTACTGCAGGTGTAGTACGGCTTCATTCGGGCGACATGAACGATCTCGGTACGTGTCATGGCGGACTGTTGCGGCGGATGCACAGGCGTGATCTCGTGTGTCACAGGAGTGACTGGCCGTAAGACACGGTAGGGTCCTGCGTAGCGTGGCAAGAGCTTCTCACACAGCCCAACTCTACAAGCGGGAGTTCAGAGCAAGACGAGAGAGTAGTGGACGTCGCGGTGACGAGAAGCATGGCGGCGTTTCTGGGAATTTTGGGAGGAAGCTAGTCGGCAGCGAGCAATGACCCGGGCGGCGTCAGCTCGAGATATGGCGTCACGAACATAGGAGCTGGCATTAACGGAGGGAGGCAGTACGCTGTCAAACGGAAGGGGAGGGTGGTCGCGGCCGTGTAGAAGATAGGATGAGTAGCCCATTGGGTCGTGACGGAAGGAATTATATGCGAACGTTGCAAACGGCAAAGTAACATCTCAGTCACGGTGGTCATCCAATACATACATTGACAACATGTCCGTGAGCGTGCGGTTGAGGCGTTCGGTGAGGCCGTTTGTTTGTGGATGGTAAGCGGTGGTGAAATAGTGCTTAATGCAGCAGAACCGGAGAATTTCGTCGACTACTCGGGCAGGAAAGCAACGGCCACGATCAGTGAGCAGCTGGCGTGGAGCACCATGGAGCAGGATGACGTCGTAGAGAAGAAACGCAGCCACGTCAGTTGCACAGCTGGTGGGTATCGCTCGGGTGACAGCGTAGCGCGTAGTATAATCCGTAGCCACCGCAATCCATTTATTCCCTGACAAAGAGAGTGGGGAATACCCGAGGAGATCAAGGCCAAGTCGGGAAAACGGGTCTACTGTAATGTCGATCGGCTGCCGGTATCCAGCATGCACCACCGATGGGTTCTTCCGTCGCTGACATCGGTCACAAGAAGCCACGTAACGACGAACAGAGCGATAGAGGCCCGGCCAAAAGAAACGGCGGCGGACGCTGTCGTACGTGCGAGATAGACCAAGATGGCCCGCAATGGGCACGTCGTGCAGTTGCTGTAGAAGGGTGGCGCGCAGGTATTCGGGGACTACGAGCAGAAGCTCGGCGGCATCTGGTCGCATATTTCGCCGGTATAAGGTGCCGTTGTGGAGCACGAACAAAGCAAGGGTAGCATCAAGGGGATTAGTGCTGAGGCAATTGATAATACTGCAAAGCTTGGGATCTAAGCGCTGTTCATGGCGAATGTTTAAAAAGTCAGAGATGGCCAACACACATGTGTCATCGTCACACTCGCTTTTGGGTGGTGGATCTACCGGGTTGCGGGAGAGGCAGTAGTCAGTGTGCAATCGGCTGGACTTGTGGACAACAGAGAAAGTGTATTCCTGAAGGCGGAGGGCCCAACGCCCCAGGCGACCAGTAGGGTCCTTCAGCGTAGAAAGCCAACATAAGGCGTAGTGGTCGGTGATGACGGAGAACGGGCGGCCAAACAAGTAAGGGCGAAACTTTGTAATGGCCCATACGAGGGCCAAGCACTCACGTTCTGTGATCGAGTAATTCCTCTCAGCCGCAGAAAGGAGGCGACTGGCATAAGCAATGACGCGAGTGCGAGCCATCTGCGTTTGGGCAAGAATGGCACCAATACCGTGACCACTGGCGTCGGTGCGTACCTCCGTTGGTGCTGAGGGATTGAAGTGTGCCAAGATGGGTGGGTTGGTGAGGGACGCAATGAGCGCAGAAAATGCTTGAGAGTGTTCTTGTTCCCAGCAAAATGGAGCGTCGTTCCTCAGAGGATTGGTGAGCGGACGAGCCGTCTCCGCAAAGTTGGGGACAAACCGCCGAAATTAGGAGCAAAGGCCTAGAAAACTACGCACGTCACTAATGCACTTACAGCACGTATTTTGTCTGGGTCGGGTTGAACGCCACGTGCGTAAACCACGTGACCGAGCACCTTGAGGTCACGTCGGCCGATGCTACACTTCTTCGAGTTAAGCTGAAGGCCAGCTCTTCGGAAGACTCCAAGAATGGCCTCAAGGAGATAGAGATGGCTCTCGAAGGTCGAGGAAAAGACAATAACGTCATCGAGATAACATAAGCACGTCGTCCATTTGAAACCGCGCAAAAGAGAATCCATCATGCGCTCGAATGTTGCGGGCGCAATACACAGACCAAAAGGCATCACCAGGAATTGGTACAGGCCATCTGGCGTGACGAAAGCGGTCTTCTCTCGGTCTCGTTCGTCAACAGCGATCTGCCAATAACCAGAACGAACATCAATCGAAGAAAAATAGCTGGTACCATCCAAGCAGTCAAGGGCATCATCTATCCTGTGTTGCGGGTAAACGTCCTTCTTTGTAATTTTGTTGAGATGTCGGTAATCAACGCAGAACCTCCAGGTATTGTCCTTCCTTTTAACAAGCACGACAGGTGATGCCCAGGGACTGTTGGAAGGCTCTATAATGTTCCTTGCCAACATCTTGTCGGCTTCATCTTGTATGAGGCGACGTTTAGAAATGGCGACTCGGTAAGGTCGTCTGTGAATTGGGCTGGTGTCTCCGGTATCGATGCGATGTGTAACGAGGGACGTTTGACCCAAGGGTCGGTCACCACAATCAAAAATACCACTGTACGATGTCAGTAGGGTCGTAAGTGCTTTAGCACGATCAGGGCGCAAGTCAGGAGCAACCATGCCGGATATACGGACCTCCTGAGGTGGGAACGGTGCAGGTCGTGTCGGCACTGCGGCAATAGGGTCACGTAAAAGAGCAGCCATAATAAACTCCGACAATGAGGTCAGTTCGGCGAGAGAAATGCCCTCAGGAAGAACTTGCACAAAAGAGCTGAAGTTCAGGACTGGAATACAAGTGCTGATATTCGCTACATGCACTATATTGGGAGGTAGAGCGATGCTACGCTCAAGTGTCACGTCAGTTATGGGTCAAACAACGTAGTCGCCATCCGGAACGGAGGGAAAAGGCGACATCAGCACATGCATTGCGGCTTCTGGTGGTAGGCGACTAAATGTAGCGGAGCGGAGACGGAGCTTTGAAGTTTCAGGAGCTTTGTTGTCAGGGCAGAGCGGCAGGTCTAGATGAATCCGTCCAGAAGAACAGTCAATGAGAGCGGAGTGTTCTGTTAAAAAGTCGAGTCCTAATATAACTTCATAAGGGCAACTGGTGAGGACTGTAAATAGCACAGGGATGTGGCGGTCGGCACTGGTAACTCTAGCAGTACACATACAAATGACAGTAGTTGTGTTGCCATCAGCAACACGAACGGCAGAAGAGGAAGCAGGTGTGAGAATTTTGTTGAGGCGTCGACAGAGCGAGGAACGGAGAACAGAAATGTGGGCTCCAGTGTCAATAAGGGCAGAAACGAAGACTCCGTCCACAAGAATATCAATGAGGTTACGTCTAGGTGCGGGAGTCAGTTCCGAGTTGACAGTCCGGGTCGGGAATGCAGCGTCACTCCAGGGCGCTGCACTCGCTAGTTTCCCGAGTAGGTACCGGCTTGTGATGGGGAGGAGTTGCGGCGAGATACCAGTGAACGGGATCGACGAGCCAGTGCGGATGGAGATCGGCTGGTGCGACGGGCACGGGGGACGGTTTTGTTTTGAGTCTCAGCTTGTTGAGAAAGATAATGTCCTGGTCCATCGTAGACGGGGCGGAGCTCCTCTGGTTGGGCAGGGAAGCGTCGAGGTTCCTGGTAGTATCGGCGGTCAGCGTTGTAATAGGAGCGAGGAGCGAAGAAGGTACCGCTACGGCAATAACGCGATGTGTGATCGGCGCGACAGCAAATAAAGCAAATTGGCCTGTCGTCTGAGGTGCGCCACTCTGCAGGATTGCGAGTAAGGTAGCGACGTGGGGAAGATGGGCTGGCAGTAGCAGCGGCCAATACAGGAACAGAGTGGGAGTGTGGCGTGGGCGACACGGGGCTGAAGGAGAGGCCGACGTTTGCAAGTTCTTGACGAACTACGGCCTGTATCATGGCCACGGTGTCGGGTAGCGGAGACATGAGTGGTGTAGGAGCTAAGGCCTCGAGTTCTCTCCGGACGATACGAGTCATGTTCGTGGGATGAGAAGGCTATTGCAAAGGGGTCAGATCATCGCAGGATGATGTAGCTGCGGTGTTTGGAAGGCGCTCAAAGCGATGTATGAGGCGTCGTTGTTTAGCCTGCTCGAATTTTCGACAGACTTGAAGCACTCAGTCGACGGTGGAGCAATCCATGCAGACCAGGATGTTGAATGCATCATCCGCAATGCCCTTGAGGATATGGCCTACCTTGTCATTTTCCGTCATTGAGATTTTGACCTTGCGACACAACGCAAGCACGTCTTGAATATACGCAAGGTAGGACTCCGTGGAGGATTGGATGCGATATGAAAGTTCGGTTTTTGCTGCGACAGCTCGACCAATGGGCTTCCCGAACAGGTCCTGAAGGTTTTGTTTACGGATTGCCCACGTCACCAGATCTTGTTCGTGATTTTGGAACCACGTGCGAGCTGTTCCCGCCAAATAGAAAATGTTGCCCAGCATAATGGTCGCGTCCCAGTGATTATTCTTGCTGCAACGCTCGTACTCATCCAGCCAATCTTCCACGATTGTCTTGTCTTGGCCACTAAATATGGGAGGGTGGCGGATTTTTGAGAGCACAACTGGCTCAGCCGAAGTTGCCGCGGTGGTAGGGGCTGCCTCGGAGGTCATAGTGGTAGTTGACGTCATTGAAAGCCCAGGTAGATGACGGCCACTGCGCAAATCCAGCTTTTGGCAGCGCAAGGGGTAATCTGTGCTCACGGGGATCTTTGGTCACCTCCACCAAGATGATATGGGGCAGAAGGCTAGCACAAGAAACCGCAGCAGGTGATGGGCAAGTGTTCACAGCACAGTGGAGCAGAACACAGCAAGTGTTCAGGCAAGTCCCAACGGTATCTTCAGCTTCGTCTTCCTTTCGCGTCACTACTGTTGATCGTCCTCTTATTCAACATCCAGCGACGCAGGGAATATATGTAACAATATTACCAAAATAAAGAACTAATGAAGAAAAAAGCGAAAAAATGTCATCCGCGTCTTTGAAATGCCACCGCGTCATAACTTGTCACCAGGAGTTGCATCGAACACAAAAGAACCCAGACCTAGACGCACCGAATTTCAAGAAGTGGCGGCAAAGATAACCATTGACGTCATCGCCCAGGAGGTTATAAAAGAAAAAATACAAAAATGAAATATATAAAAGTACAAAAACGTCTACGTGTTGGAAACGCTATTGAGCCATACTTAAACGCGGACATTAAGCGTCTCCCTAAATTTTGAAGCTAGGTTACAGCAATGGCTTCAAAATTGACTAATGTTTTAAGCCTGTGTTGTGACAGGCATATTGTTGCGATCAGAACTCAGCAAAGGCAATTACGGGCCAGCGATGTTTTTTTTTTCCACTCTCCGTATGGTTCATACACACACACACACATGCACGGGCACACACGCACGCACACAAACACACACGCGCACGGATGCTCGCACGCACACGCGCACAGACATATACACATACAAACACACACGTGCACGCATGCACTCATGTACGCACAGGCACAAAGACACACACACACACACTTCGATCGTGCTCAAATGCGCGTGCAGTTGTCCATTTGTGGTCATCGTTCTTGTGAGCTTCCTCTTGTATTGTGGTTTCAAGATACTTTTCGCTCAGGTTCCTGCAGTTAACGCGCAGTTGTTTCAAGGAAGCTACCAGTATGCAACACTGATGCTCGCGTTTTGTAATGTGGTGTGTCCCACTAGTTAAAGCAAAAAGGAGACCAGTAATTACTGCTGCTTACTACCGATCTTTCCAGGCTATTGACACCACGCGTAATTCTGGGCTCTTGTAGCGCGATCTATGATTTCGGCCTCTTTCCGGGAAAATGCAATAAATTTAGTAGTGCTAATATCGTTTGCTTCAGACACACTAGGATAAGAATTGTACCTCGAACCAATGCAAGGCATGAAGGACCTTTCGCATGCAGGGCTCTCCAGCTAGCAATGCATAATTACAACTCTTACTCATTCCGTAGCTATGATCGAGGCGGCCGCCGATGAATACTTTAAAGGATAGTTTACACGCAACGTAAATACTAACCACAATAGACAATTCAAACCCCGCCGGGGTGCTCAGTGGTTACTGCGCTCGACCACTGTGCCCAAGGACGCGGGATCGAATCCAGGTCCTCGGCGGCTGCTTTCGACTGGAACGAAAAGCTAGGCGCCTGTGTGCTGCTCAGTGTCAGTGCACGTTAAAGGCCCCCGATGGTCGAAATTTCCCCAGTCCTCCACTACGGCGTCTCTCATAGCGTTAGTCGCTTTGGGACGTTAAACCTCACAAAGCAAACAAGCAATTCAATAACTGCAGCGGTACCTCAGTGTTGGTAGAGTACCGGCCGCGAAATGTTGTGGAGAGGGTTCGAATCCAACATGGTTCCTGTGGAACATTTTTCCTCTGATTATTTCATCAATTGCTTTATATGCATCACATGATTTTACT
This sequence comes from Amblyomma maculatum, assembly GCF_055883805.1. Taxonomy (NCBI): domain Eukaryota; kingdom Metazoa; phylum Arthropoda; class Arachnida; order Ixodida; family Ixodidae; genus Amblyomma; species Amblyomma maculatum. Next base: position 27,056,817 of record NW_028146738.1, read on the forward strand.
ATTCATTAATATTTGTTGACTAACTAAAAAGTCTCCATGATTTCCTTGCTTTGAGTGGCCGTTTCCTCCGTTCGTATTTATTCTGATTACAAACGCTTTATTTCTTTATAATTATACGCTGATCAAATGGGCACACCTAATAAGCTTTTCGGGCTCTATTAGGTGGATGCAGCGTCTATTACAATAGCACTGAATTATTTCGGGAGGTGTCGTATAATTGCTAACAGTTGGGGATCATAGCTAGCGCTTCCGCTAGACTAGAATGATGTGGACCTGAATAAAATTCACGTCGACGTCCAAAATAATATTCGTGTGATGTCGACCAGAGTCATGTTGTTAAATTAGGGGATGTAAATCTTGACAAAACCAAGATATAACGCCTAAATACAGTGGTATCAAAGGGCACTGCAAAAGGGTAGGGGGGGAAGCCTTAACTCGCAGGTCGAGCCAACATTTCGACAATTGGTCTTGTTTTCGTCTGGCTCAGACCAAGACAAGTTCATTTCTGAAAATGTTGGCGCGACCTGCGAATTGAGTCTTACCCCACCCCCCCCCCCGCCCTTCCCCCACTACCCTTTTTCATCGCTCTTTCATACCGTGTAGTCATCTTTTTCCTCTCGTTCTAACTCGATCCTAAATACAGTGGGTAGCATTAAGGAACATAAGTTATAAGTTTATGTTGCGAATAAATAGCCAACATTATCAAAGGCCAATTGGGGACAAACTGAGAATCAGTAAATTATAAGTAACAGCCGATACGTTACCAACCGAAATGATTATGCAAAGCCAGGGCTGCATAATATTGATAATGATTTTCACAATCAGCATTAATTCCTCCTCATGCATCGGTGGCGTGTAGAATTGGTTTCTATGCTGCTCTTTTTTATGACCACCCATATTCCTTTTCGCTTTGTAGCCCCTAGTTTGAGAGAAAACACAGATTAGTACAAGCATCAACTGTCCTGGTTCTTCCTATGAAAGCTTACAACAGCGCAGGGTAGCCGGTGGGGTCATAGCGCCAAAATGGCACTGACGCTTTTTTCATATCTACTCCAAAGATTGAGTGCTCAGAAGAGTGTCAAATCGGGTTTACTAGTTGTGTTCGATAGGATGGTGATCAGTAAGCTAAATGTATCAATTTTTGAAGTTTTTTGTATCTTCATTGATTACTCCTCAATTTTACATCTTTTTTTCGCAACAGCATACCTAAGAAGTTAAAAAAAACTGCTGTAGCCCCGTTTAATATCGCTGCACACGTAATGTGCTGTTTTTCGAATTACAGTGCTAGGTATAACAAAACTTCGCATGTCCCCCAGTGTTCACTGTCTATTAACTCATGTGCAGAGGACGGCCCAGGCTGGGTTCACCGGAGTACGCGGACCGGCATGCGTCTTGCGCTTCTCGGGATTCCACCCCTTCGGTGCGCATCTTGTCCAGGTTCCACAACCGGAGATAGCGGTCGTGGCTTCCTGAGAGGAGGTAGAGGCCATTGGGGTCTATGGCCAGATTGGACAGGAACCAGGTGGGCCACGTTTTTTTTGCAGTATTAGGGCGAAATCCTTTAATGCCTCGTACCGGCGTCGGCAAATGTGCCCGCGTTTTGGGTGCATGACTTACGTGAGCATATGGCAATCACCATTGTATCGATACCTATTCAATAGCAATCGGATAATATTGGAACATGATTTGAGGCATTTTCAAGATATTGTCATGATAATTTACTACTAATGCCCATAGGAACCCATGCATTTGGAGGTCATCGTAACTATAACTTACCATCACCTTCTAGTTAAGGGGTTTGTAACTAACGTTAACCAGATATTAACTAGTACTCAGAAAGTGCAAGTCATGATCAGCTATCACTAACCAATAGTAATGGTTAGAGGTTTTGGGAAGTCTATAGACGTCACAGGTGACGTCATGACCGGATGTAACGTCATCTGATTTCACAACCGGTGATGTCTAATAACCGCAATAGATAATGACTTCATATTCGGTACTGACGTCATGGCTGGTGATGACGTCACAAGCGGATTCACGCATATACGCAGCTGACCCCACCGAGCATTCCATCCCGGCGTCCGTCCGCCGCCTTTTACTGGGCGCTTCCACGAATGCCGCACCACAGAGCATATATAGAAACATACACAGTACAGCAGACATCAGCGGCGTTTAAAATTGGTTGACAGCAAAAGAAAAGCGCGGTATCTGTCACAATTCTAACCAATCCCAAACGGTCTCACAGTTAATGCCTAAGCAGCGCGGCGGGGAAGGCTTCTGCCTTAAAGCACATTAGTGAGCCAAAGTGCCGCTGAATTCTTTTTATAGTGTTGTCGAAGAAGCAAATGTGGCGATCCTCATGCGCCGTCATCGTCATGGCCAAAGTAGAATGGCTCACCACACACTCGACCTGCTTCCTCAGAGCACTCGCCTCTGGGTTCTGGTCACTGTCGAGCAGTAGCACTGCTTTCCCGTCTCCATGTAGATGATGAGCAAGCGTGACGCCATGTAGGCCACTGCCATTTCGTTGGCATCCACTGACGTCGGGATGACGTCAGCAGGCTCCAGGGCTGTGTGGGTGCGGGGCAGGTCAACTTGCTGTGGGAGACGAGTCAGGCTGTGGCATATATCGCCAGAGCAGGACAGCAGCTGCAGCTTGGTGGCATGCATCGAGAGGCCCGAACAGCATATGCGTGGCCCCATGGGGTGCTTATTAGGATACCCGGCTCAAAAGAGCTGTATGGTTCGATGTCTCAGCTAGGCACGTTTGAGCACTGGGTGATTTTGTCATGGTCGCCGCAGAAGCACTGCTCCCAGTCACCCCCAGTGCCAGGCATGGGGCCCGAATTCGCCCGCAATATGTGTACTGGTTCCGTATCAAGGGCTGCCGTATTTTTGGCAGGCACAGTCTTCTGCAGGTTTCACATTTTGAGTGTGTGGTCTTCCGAGGCTGTAATGAGCACAGATTCGATCTCATCGAACAAATGGCGGAAATCCAGTGTGATCGGTCTATTGGTTACACATGCTTACGGAAGGTTACACGTTCCGCAAGGGACGCGATATAGTCTCAGGCAAAGCAACATCCTCCAAGATGTTTAAATCTCTTGACGAGTGTCGCCACTGGAGCATTTCCAATACACCCTATGCTCTGCATAAGTCCCCTATTGCAAAAACCAGCGTCTCCAGTGCGAAACCAGTAAGATTTTCGCGCTGGTTTTGCACTGGATCTGCTGGGCACGCTGGAGGTCTGCGATATTCACTGGAGCAGTAACGGGAAGACACTGGCTGCACTGGGGTGATGGAAGAAAAACGCTGGGATTAGCCTTTTGACGCTGGGTGTGTCGCTGGCATCCGCGATGCACTGGGAGAAGCGCTGTATGTGCGCTGGGGCCGCACTGTTCCCAGTGCGCCAGTATAGCCGGTGCGGCCTGCGGCGTCAGCCGGAGTAGCATCCCTCAGGGGCCAACACGGCAAGAGCGCACTTTCAATCGACCATCGGGAGGCATATGAAAAATATGGTTCAAGCAAGCGCTTTTTGCTGCGAAGTCTTTGCGCATTTGTAAGAAAACAAAGGCAGTATTTTTTTCTAGAGTTTCCATGTTTCCATAGTTCGTTTCGAGTGTTTCCAGAGAGACAACGACCGCCGCGCCTCGATCTCATGACACACTGGCGATTAACGCACAACTAAAGCTGGAATTGAATAATGTGGGCTACCATGCATAACCAACTTCACAGCTGATCTTAAGGGCACTCTAACACAATGATTACTGTCAAAATGTTCAATGCGGCCTCGATCGCAGGCGAGCGTAGCCTGCACCACGGTCCAGTACAAACAGCAGAAAGAAAAACTAAAACCAGGAAGAGAGTAGTTTACCGAGCGATGGGCCCATAAAAGCAACAACATACAGCGCTTGTAATACATAATATTTGGCGTGTTTCTCAAGCCTTTGCGCTCCTTCTTACTCTGCGTATCAAGCAGCCGAGCCCTCGGTCATCGCAACGCTTCCCGCAATGTTTAAATACAAATAAGGTTTAGTTACACGCAATTAGGGTCATTGCTGCGGCGCTTGCCGGTATTGAAGCTTGGTCGCACTTTTTTCCTTGAAGGCTTATACTAAAGCTCCGTGTTCAGCGAAAATTACACCCACAGTAGCAGAGCACCACCCAAGAGCCGGCGTTGGTAAATTTGCCAGCGATGTCAAACTCCACATGTTAAAATGATACCAGTGCACAAAATAGCGCGCATAGGCACCCAGAACATTAGTTGCAAGTCGCGAGAGCAGACAGCAAGCTAAAATGATCAAGAAGTTGCAATTGTTAGAGTGGTAGCAATGGCTTGTAGGCTGGGAAACACGAAGTCCCAACCTTATAAATGCGGGTCATGACATAAAATTCAAGAATGTTTTCCTAAAAACCCAGTTCTCGGCGTCGCCGAGTGGTTAGCGTGCGTAGCGAGTGGTTGACTTGTGCCTGGGGAATGAGTTCGAGGCGCGCTTGGTGAACTAGTTTTTAATTTTTTTTACTCTTTTAGGGATTTTTTTATGTATTTAACATGTTTCGTTACTTTTTACTTTTTAATTTTTATCCAATGCCTTTTTTCTCCGGGCGAACAGTACCGCCAGCGCGGAGCGTCCCAGTATGAAGCGTCCCAGTGCGCCCAGTTTCCAGCGTCATACTGGGACCATAATCAGGTATGGCGCTGGGGCGCTGGCATCCAGTGGCACTGGTTTTTGAAACTTGCCGCGAGATCTCGCGGTAAGTTTCAACAGTTAAGCAAGCTTCCCCATTCCGACCCATTCAGGACGGCCTATCAAACAAACTAATGTGTTTTTTTGCTGCTGCAGTTATGCTTCGGGCAGGAGTTGTGTCCAAGTCTCCAATAAAGATATGTCTTGGAAAGACCACTGCGAGATGGATGAATCAGTAATATTTTACAGGCGGCTGGATGGAAAATCGAAAAGTGTAATCGGCTTATTAGTATTTCAGCATGATTGCAGAGCTCGCTGTAGTCGCATTTAAGGAGTAATGAACGGAAAGTGTCATAGATATCATTGTTATTTAGGTTGAAGCGATGTTTTTTTCCTGCAAATGTCCAAGGCCAATGCGAAAGTCTCAAGCCTGTGCTCAAGACGATTTTTCTGGATTATTGGCATCCTTTGAAAAGTTTACTGCAACCTTTAATTTTCGTAATTTTATCATCAAATCACAGACGGTGGGATCGTTCTATTGGTTAAAGATGCTTACAGAAGGAAGCAGCTACGAATGTTAAGCGCGAAAGCGCGTTCTTCTGAAGCGCTTATCGACCAACCTATGTGTGCCGTAAGGATTCAAGGATGTCCCTTAAGGGCCGGGTTACCAGTGAGAGCTGTCCTTCTAATAAAAAAGATATATTGATATAGCTGTAACTGCCGCACTACAAAAGAAATGTGCAAACCTATTGTCAAAGAAACTACGACAGTAAGTCGTAAGGAAGAAAAGACTTCACCCTAAGCAGACCAGTAATTCTAATTTTAACATTTTATTCTGGTCCGTGCATTTTGTCGAAAGTAGCTCTTTCTTTTTTCTACGCAGGTACAGCACAGGTCTGAGCCCCCCATGTACCGGCTTTATTTGTGAAAGCGACACATAGGAGGAGGCCCTGCTCGGACGTTTTATGATGCGTACAAAATATTGTATATAAAATGTTTTCTTCTAAAAATAAAAACAACGTATGATGCTATCCATTGTCTTCTGACATCGAACTGGTAAAACAACTGCGCTCGGTGAGCAAGTAGGCAAAACGTTCGATTTATGAGGAACGTATTAATATGACTTATTTTATTCTCCACAGCAAATTTTAGTGCGAAATCATATGAAAATGGCTTCGACTACACCCAAGTGGCAAACATCTGAAAAGTTGTCGAAGCAAGTTTATGTTACCAAGCATTTGTAGTAGCCCAAAAGGTGCACATTTTATGTGAAATTGCTACTTTTCTACACCTATAGCTCTGTAAATTGACCTATATTTGTTAGCTTTAGAACAGAGAAAGAAGGAAAATGAGAGTTGTCGGGATGGTTCCGTGAATAATATTCTGTAGGGCACTGCTGTGTAATGTTTGCCGCTTTTCTATGATTTAAACATGCCTTGTAGAAATGCCGAATTTAGGTTGCCCCTGGCACTAATTTCGAGTAGATGTTTTTCTCTGCAAGGCTCGCTTCGACGCAAGGACCAGAGCTGTGCATTTCTTCCTGAGCATAAACCTTTAAGCGCACTGTGAAAATACTTGATTTTAGTACTGTCAGATGGGTACAAAGGTGCCGGTTTTCTCGATGACACACGGCCCACGTAAACTTAGCGATTTAAAAAAATGCCGTCATGGAGCGATTAACTATTAGCTACGAGCTTTCCCATCGAAGTCTTGAACTCATGAGGCATCTTCTCCAAATTTGGTATCGCATGACCTTTCCACTACGTCTCTGTTTCACACAGTGCAGATTGAAGATATTACAGGACCACTTTCCTTCTCGTCTTTTCTTAGGACTCAGATAATGGCAGCGACTGCCACAAGCAAGAGCTTTCGGACACCGATATCGTTAGCGCCTTGGTCAGACAAACTTCAGAGGAAAACACTCTTTGAAAATCTATGCACAGTGAGACAACCGTCCTTTTTCTTATCGCATATAAATATATATGAAGCATAGCACATTAGACCTTTCGGCAGTCAATATTCCAATGCGCTAGCATGATTAGGTGCTCTCAGCAATTTCTGCGATGTCTCAGTGCCTCCTCATGAACAGAAAAGGACAACCCCTATAAAAACTCCGTCAGAGCGTATTCGGCAGGAATTCTTTGTAGAAAGCAAGTACGGAACATAAGTCACGCGACGCTATGTTTGTTTCAGTGAAGGGTAGATAGGCTGTATAACGTAATATGAAGTTAACAGCAAGGGCTAGGAGAAGTGTTCAGATGGTGGTGTAAAGTAATAAAGAGCTCATGTGGCAGTTTCATAAAAAAATTGTGTATTTTAATGACAGCGAAACATACCTAATGTGATTCAAAGACGATCCTATCAAAATTGGCAATGCTATAGCGTGTGTTAACCTACTCATAATGAAATCTACTTCGGGCCAGCTGATATTTGACATTAACTTGGCTTTCGCTGAAAAACTTTGGAGCCACCCAAGCCATGCTCTAGTGATATGCCCATACTTAGGTAGGGTTCGGGCCCCCACCTTGAATTCGAATGCTTCATACATCGCCTTGACGAAACATCCTAATAAATTTGCTCGGTTAACAAAGAGCACTGAAAAAGGGTAGAGGACCGGAGTCTCAGTTCACAGGTCGAGCCAACATTTCAACTAGTGGACCGAGCAACCAGGTAGAACGAGAGGAAGAAGCCGGCTTACGCGGTATGAATGAGCACTGAAGAAGGGTTCGACAAATGGGCTCGTCTTCATCCTGACGAAGACAAGTCCATTTGTCGAAACGTTGGCTCGACCTGCGAACTGAGGCTCGCCCCTCTACCCTTCTTTTGTGCTCATTCATACCGCGTAAGCCGTCTTCTTCCTCTCGTTCTACCTGGTTGCTCGGTTAAAGTCGCACGTTACTCTCCTCGTCGGGTTCTTTGCCAATAGCGGCGGCAGAAAATGTGGCATCGGTGGTGCAACCCTGCACGCCCTCAGCGTATATGCGCCCAGGCAGCCCTTTCCACTGTCGAAATCTTGCAAATGCCTTCAAACCTTCTTCTTGCAAAGTATGAGCTATCGCTTTTATAACGTCGGTGTATATGACTATTCACAAGCAATAATATAATACAAGACTCCTAAAGATGACTTCACGAAGGCTGTTCATAGTTTTATCCCGAAGTGGCATATGCGCTTTCTTCATTCTTGGTCATTCTTTTCGTCTTATAGCTTTCTTCTTTGATCTTTTTATTCCAGGGCGCACGAACGCACAAGCAAAAAGAAGAGCACTGATGAGCAAGGAATTTTTTGAAGAATTCCGAAGGGTCTCTGCTTTGCCAAAGCCATTCTCCAGTGTAAATTGAAGGAAAGCATCAATGACGAATGCACGCTTTAATTATTAGTATAGATACAGAATCCTTCAAAATCACTTTATGGTCGTGAAACGTCTCCATCGCTCTATAAGGGAGCTTTTAAGTCTTCCAAAGGCGGCAGCACAGCAGTGCTGGGATCAAACGGGGTATACGTTATCCAGAACAGCGAGCGGGCGGCTGTCGCGATTATATTGTTACCGGGAAACGCGGGACCAAAGTGATGTGCTCACTTACAAAGACGACGACCGAGGAACGCGGGCACGACGAAGCGTTGAGAAAGAGGACGACGCTGACAGAGTGCATACTGCACGGCTACTGAAGTCTTAGCGTCGAGGTCAGCCCATCGCAGTGCCGTTACATTAAGTACATCCCCGTAACATCTTGGTGGAGGTCGCGGGTTCGACACAATCTGCCGCTGGATCTCCGCAGTGGCCGTCACCTCGGAACCGTCACGATGACAACCGACGCGGCTGCATCTACCTCCGCAACTCCAACTGTCGTCGTAGCCCACCCCCGTGACCCTGGCCCATTCTGCGGTACAGATGAGGTCGACGTCTAGGACTGGCTTTCGCTTTATGAGCGTGTTAGCCAGCACAACAGGTGGGACGCCACGCTGATGCTTGCCAATGTCATCTTCTACCTTACTGGCACGGCACGCGTGTGGTTCGCAACACATGAAGTAGATATACCCTCCCGGGATGTTTGCAAACAAAAACTCCGTGACCTGTTCGGAAAATCGGTTTCCGTCAACTCGCCGTCAAGAGGGACCTCGCCACACGTGCCCAGACATCTACCGAGCCTTGTATTACGTATATACATGACGTTCTGTCCCTCTGCCGAAAAGTTGATAAAGACATGACAGAACCTGATAAGGTGGGGCACATCCTCAAAGGCATAGCCGACGATGCCTTCAATCTTCTACTCTGTCAGGACTGTTCTACATTTAACTCCGTTCTGCAGGTTTGTCGACATTTCGAGCAGGCCAAACACAAACGCATTGCACATCGCTTCAATCAGCTCCCCAACACTGCCCCTGGCTCTCGTTTGGGCCGCTGGAAAATTCAGACCCTACTTGTTTGGCCAACCCTTCACTGTAATTACCGATCACCACGCCTTATGTTGGCTCTCTTCCCTCAAGGATCCTGCTGCCCGCCTCGGCCGCTGGGCACTGCGCTTGCAGGAGTATACCTTTTCCGTTGTATACAAATCCGGTCGGCTCCACCAGGATGCAGACTGTCTGTCCCGTTATCCCGTCGATCCCCCTTCCTCTACTCACCATGAGTCGGACCCCTGTGTCTTCTCTATATCGGACGTTTCCCACATAGCTGACGAACAGCGCTTGGACCCAACCCTCACTTCTCTTTTCGACCGCCTCCGCACACACAGCCGTGACTCTTCCCTCGCCCTGTTCTTCCTCCATGGGAATAAGCTATACCGCCGCAACATGCGACCTGATGGCGCTAAGCACTTGCTGGTCGTTTCCCAACACCTACGCTCTGCCGTTCTCGAACAAATGCACGACGCCCCTACAGCTGGTCATCTTGGCCTCTCACGCACATACGACCGCGTGCGCCGGCGTTTCGTCTGGCCTGGACTCTACCGCTCTGTCCAACGTTATGTAGGCGCTTGCAACCTCTGTCAACGCCGGAAGAAACCCCCTGTGCTACTACCTGTACATCTGCAGTCGATTGCTTTCTCGACTGAGCCATTTTCTCGTGTTGGCCTTGACCTCCCAGGGCCCTTCCCCGAGTCCTTGTCAGGGAACATCGATTGCTGTAGGCACCGATTATGCCACGCGGTACGTGATCCCTCGCGCCATTCCAACCAGCTGCGCCCCAGTCGTTGCTGACTTCCTTTTGTACGACGTCATACTTCACCATGGTGCTCCTCGTCAACTACTTACCGACCGTGGCCGCTGTTTCTTTCCCGAGTTGTTGAGGAAATAGTTCGTTCTTGCTCCGTTCGGCACAAGTTCACCACTGCGTATCACCCTCAGACGAACGGCCTTACGGAGCTATTAAGAGCACACTCACCGACATGCTCGCAATGTACGTATCCGACAGCCATCGCGACTGGGATATTAGTCTGCCATTTGTCACCTTTGCATATAACTCTTCGCGTCATGACACTGCTGGGTACTTACTCTCCATTCTATCTTCTCTTTGGAAGAGACCCCTTACTGCCCTTCGACACCTTGCCTCCCGCCGCTGGCCCCGTCACAACCTATGCCCGCGATACCATCGTCCGAGCCGACGCTGCTCGCCAGATTGCTCGTCACAGTCTCACCATATCTCAAGAAGTTCAAAAACGCCGCTACGACGCTCACCACCGCGATGTGCACTATCCTCCCGGATCTCTGGTGTTGCTCTGGCTTCCGTGCCGCCGTGTGGGGTTGTGTCAAAAACTTCTGCCCCACTACACAGGTACTTACCGTGTAGCTACGTCCAGTGACCGACGTGATCTATGAGATTGCACCGCTCCACCCAAAGTCACCGACTGCTACACCCACTTCCTAAATCGTACATGTCGCCCACCTCAAGATATATTACTCCCCCTCCACACCGCTAGCCTAATACACACCGGAACGTTGCCTTTTGCCGAGGGGTGTAGTGTTCCCGGGAAACGCAGGACCAAAGTGATGTGCTCACTGACGAAGACGACGACCAAGGAACGCGGGCACGACGAAGCGTTGAGAAAGAGGACGACGCTGACAGAGTGAATACTGCACGGCTACTGACGTCTTAGCGTCGAGGTCAGCGAATCTTAGTGCCGTTACATCCCTTACAAAAAAGCTTAATGAGTTTCTGATTAAATGTTAATTACATTTCTCATCATGCATATTAACATTTCTATACATTTTCTTGATGCATTTTTGATGAGTTTCACAAGAAAGTTGGCCACCATGTTTCTGGTTGGTACTTAATGTGTGCATTTCTTGTGTGTTGTTCTTGAGTGTTGACCAATGAGCGCCTGATGGCTTTCACTTTTGGATAAAAAGTAAAAGCTAAAACGTAGCGAAGCACTTCAACTACATTAAAAAAAGGTAAAAAAAAACTGCACCTCTGGCGTGATTCGAACTCGGTACCTCTTACTCCGTAGCTTTCTACGCTAACCACTTTTTTTTTTTTTATTGCCTGTTTTGAGTTCACATCAATTCAAAAAAGATCCACAATAATGGTAAAATTCGCAACAACCAGACTTCGGCTGTCACGAAAGGTTTAAAATTTTTTGAGGACAGCCAGTTCATCAAGCACACTGATCCAGTCAGGTGGATCAGAAAGCACCCGATACGTTTCTCTAAGCAGCAGCACACTCTCGATAAAGTTCTCGCGTACAGAACGCGTATTGACATCTGCATGTTGCACTTGCATCCTTGTTTTCCACAGGCTGTGGAGGCCCAAGACCATGACTAAATCCAAAGGAATACCCTCACTCTCGACTGGAAGGAACCGTATGCCATACGGATCTAACGGAAGGTCTTTCTTTAGTGTTCTCTGGAGAACATCCCAGTGAAAGACTGGGTCCCAGCAATCCAGAAAGACGTGCTCGATTGTCTCTGGTTTTTTGCAAAGGAGACAGACAGTCTGTTGTCCAGGGAACGAATAAGCCTCTTTCATGTAACCAGGTTTTAACAGGTAATGTGTTGGAATGTAGCTTAAAGAAGAACGTTTTAACTGAAGGCCTAACTGGCATCTTTTTCACACGCTTTAAGACATCCTGTCCGGGGCCTCCACGGTGTGGTGCACGGTAAATCGGCAACGGTATCATCACATCCAGAAGATCTTTGTACAGCTTCTTCTTACACACTTTGCTCAAGTATTCCATTGAAAAACGCGCATGCAACATTCTGAAAGACAAGACAACTTCGCGCATGTACCCTTTTAAAGCGCCACTCATATTCTCACCAGAACAGACAACGTATTCTGGAAGCATTTTACACAGTCGTACTTGCATGACCGTCCTCAAGAATTTGTCGTTTTGATCACGAAGGAAAAAAAAACGCGAGACAACCTGTCGCAAAAAGAGATGCACAAGGCCCAAGCCCCCCGCCTTAACAGGAAGAAAGAGGTTGGTTCTGCTGCATTTTTCCCATGTTGATGCCCACATGAAAACGGCAAAGACACGATGAATTTTTTGAATGCTAACGCGTCGCCGAAAGCACATTCATTACGTACCATATCTTTGCCACAAGGAAAACATTGCACACATAAGCGCGTGAGAACATTGACAACGGCTTGCCCTGCCATGAATCAGCTTTCTCTCTCGCTCTCTCTGCTTGGCCAGCCCAGAAAGGGGTGGGATCTCGGTACGATTCAAGAGGCACGCCTAAATACTGGGTCGGCAATTTTGACCATTGCAAACGAGAAAAGTATTCAGGCGTAACATCCCAGTCTCCATGCCAGAAACCGGCACTTTTTTCCCAATTTACTTCACAGCCTGTCTGTCGGCAGAATTTTTCAACAAGGGCAGTAACTTCTTGAATGCTTTCTCTGCTTGAACAGAATACAGCGATGTCATCTGCATATGCCAGCATTTTGACCTGTGCTGACTGCAGCATAAAACCAGTTATACGTTCATTGTTTATGATAGACCGGCAGAGAGGCTCGAGATAGGCCGCAAACAGTAGGGGTGACAGGGGGCAGCCTTGCCTCACTGACGACAGCACACGAATGCTGTCAGTGAGTTCTCCATTCACAATTATCCGTGTAGCGTTGGTAACGTATTTGCTTCTTATGTCTGGACTGCATTCATAAGATTGGGACTTGATATTTTGAAGCATGTTTCGAAGTGTACAGGCCATTGCGGCTGCTCTAACAATTACAACTTCTTGACCATTAGAACTTGCATCTAATGTTCTGGATACCTATGCGCACTATTTTGTCCACTGGAGTCATTTTAACATGTCGAGTTTGGCATCGCTGGCAAATTTATCAGCGCTGGCTCTTCGGTGGTTGCTACCTTGGGCGTAATTTTCGCTGAACACGGAGCTGTAACACGAACCTTTAAGGAAAAAAAGTGCGACCAAGCTTCAATACCGGCAAGCGCAGCAGCGCCAACACTATTTTACTAATAACTAAATCTTATTTGTATCTAAACATTTCCGGAAGCGATGCGATGACTGAGGGCTCGGCTAATCTATACGCAGAGCAAGAAGGAGCTCGAAAGCTTAAGAAACACGCAAAATATCATGCATTATATAGAAGGCATTGCTTCTCGTGCCCTGGTCGCGCACATGCTCCCAGGACGGTCCAGTTCCGAGGCAACGCACGGCTCGGGTTACGTCCGCGCGTCGTTGTCGGCGCTGGCAGGGTACCCCTGCTGGTCTTTCCGAAGCGGCCTGCTCGCAGGTGCAAGGAGGCATTGGAAATGGAGCGGCCGTGCGTCCGTTTGCTTGGAGGCGGTGTGGCAGTGCGTCGGTTCGCGTACACAATAATATCCTTGCCCGTAACACCCTAAAGCATATTGTCCAAATATAGCACCCCTTCGCTTCGCAAGAAGTGATTTGCAATGGCACAAACACCCAAGACTCAGGGTGTAAGCGTGTTTTGAATGAAACAAATGTCCAAAAAGTTGTTTTTGTTTTTACAGCGCATGCTAAACAGAAATGAAAACATAGTAAAGTATATACATTCGCTTAGTGATGTATACTTTATCTCATTTGAGAAAGTCAATGTATTTCCACATTAGCTCCTATACAAAAATACTGTGTTTTCCAAGCACAAAACTTCTTGCGTAATCTCAAATGAAAGTCTGTTGCGGATCTCATGTTAAAACACATAAAAGTTGTTTCTTAGGCAACATCCTACATATGCTAAACAGAAATGCAAACATAGGGCTCTGAAAGTGTGCAGTTAACAAGGAAAGAATATATATTCATTTAGTGATGTATACTTTTCCTCATTTGAGAAAGTCAATGTATTTCCACATTAGCTCCTACCCAAAAATACTGTTGCGTTTTCCAAGCACAAAACTTCTTGTGTGATCTCAAAGGAAAGTCTGTTGCGGATCTGATGTTAAAACACATCTAATCTTGAATCTCCTTTGAGTGGTTGATGACTCATCAAAAACACATTACGTGCGTAACAGAAATTCAATATCTATTTTTGTAAGGGATTAAGTACATCCCCGTAACAATATTTTACAGAGTTTGGTTGTGGCGTTTTGCATGAGAAAGCATCTATCAGCTATCCGCAGCAACTGTGGACAGAAATTGTCCACTCCGCCTGTCAGTCATAAAACCGAATAAAAATCCTTTCTCCACTGGTGATGGAACCTCCATGTAACGGGTGCCCAGCAAATGTCTTTAACCTGTAGCGCCACACTCGAAATTTCGCTTTTCTCTATTTGTCTGACTTTTACCATATATTACTTCACAAAAAAAACAAAACAATCACAACATGGACACATGACTATGTACTTTTATGGACATCATGATCAGCCAATGTTAGCCTTGTTTCGTGACAATGACAATCTCGCAACAACAGCCAAAGTGTGCACCCTTTAAAGCCAGTCGGGTGGTCCGGTAGCTTTTTGTATGGCGATAAACAAATGCATACTCTCTCGAAAATACACTCCAGCAGGTCTTGCGTTCCTGTCACAGTGATAGGCTGATATTATAGAGCACCATATATAGTGGAGGCTCAAAAGCATAATTACATGAAATAGTACACTATTCTCATTGCCTATGCTTAAATATCGATCGTTAGAGAAACTGGAGCCGGGCACGCAATCGTGAGAATCACGTCGTAATTCTTCCTCTCTAGTGTGAGAATGATAGTATCGATTATAATGATTCTGCAGTTAGCATTAATGATAATGATGATACCAGCCATGATCGGAGAGTGCTATTTATAAGGGTTGATGATAACGACAGCAAACGCGATTCACCGTGTGCAGCAGCAACGCTAAAACTTTAGCATTTCTGCAATCTAGACGTATTTTTTTTTTGGGGGGGGGCAGTATTTCACCTGTCGCATTCATGATGCATATGAATGAGCGCATTTTCGTGAATCAATTGCTCTGTATGAACCATACCATCAGATGTTTAAGGGCTGACACTACGCGACAGGATCGACGAGGAACAGGCGTCGCTTTCTCGTTAGCACACTCACGCTAGCCACGACAGAATCGTAGATGGGCCATTCTTCAGAAATCAGTTGGTGACTTCAGATTTCATCTCCTTAACATGCGCGTTCTTGAGAAACATTTTGACACATTTGACTTTGCGCAGTATGGTGTGATCCCAGTCAAGGGGTAACGTGTGCTTCTGCAGCGTGAAATCTCCAGCTGGAAATCGTTATTTTTTGACGACCTGTTTTAGCAGTGAGCTCATGTATGCAAAAACTCGCGCGAACGCGACGCAAGCAATAAATGTCAGACGCCCTCGCGGGAAGAGTTTTTATACGTGTCACTGGCGAAGTCGCACGGAGGGTTTCGATCTGCTAGACAATATTTCGATAGTCGCTCAAAAGTTCACCCGTGATTAGCCAGCCGTGAAATAGTTCCTCTTTGTGAAATAGCCACTCTTCTTACTTGTGACTTCGCCTGAACAAGCGCGAGAATTCGCATTAGCACTCATGCAGGCGACAAGGAAAGCAACAGAAAGAAGGCGGGGCAGAGAGGAACGAGAGATGCTCTAGAGCCAGTCAACCCTGCCTCGTCACCCGAGGGACGACAGCCTGAAGATACGAAGACGGCTCGCTAATCCTGGTGGCACGCCTATTAAGCTCATCGTGTACACTGTCACCATCAGCGCTGCCTGTAGCTATGACCATCATCTCCCACCTCAAGCACTGGATCATCGCAGTGGCGTCCAGACGCAACCTCAAGACTGTCGGGTGAGCGGGGGCATTGAGCTTTGAATAAATATGTTACTGGACCTAATACGTCCGTGATTCCCGCTCTCCGCCCCGAAAAGAGCCCTATGACCAGGACATCACACACGAGTGTTACCTATATTGTGTTTGGTTTATTAATAGATGGTCACCGTCATCAGTACTGATACTGATAGACATAGCGTATAAATATAAGACATTGCCTGTAACCAAGTTTCTTCCGACGAAGGCCGGTTTCGCGTCCGAAACGTCAACACATACTATTTCTTTACCACCTCTGACTGTTTTTCTCAACGTATATATTGTATATATATAGTATATATATATAGTTAGTATATATTTACTAAGGTAATCGCTAATAGAATCAGGAGAACCTTAGACTGCAATCAAGCAAAGGATCAAGCAGGGTTTCGGAAACGGTACTCTACTATCGATCATATCCATACCATCAATCAGGTGATAGAAAAATGCTCGGAATATAACCAGCCCTTATACATAGCATTCATTGATTACGAAAAAGCATTTGACTCAGTTGAAACCTCCGCGGTGATGCAGGCATTGCGAAATCAGGGGGTAGACGAGCCATACGTGAAAGTGCTGGAAGATATATATATAGCGGCTGCACAGCAACCATAGTTCTGCATAAAGAAAGTAACAAAATTCTCATAAAGAGAGGTGTTAGGCAAGGAGACACAATCTCCCCAGTACTATTCACAGCTTGTTTAGAGGAAGTATTCAGAGACTTGGAATGGGAGCAGTTAGGGATAAGGGTAGATGGAGAATACCTCAGTAATCTGCGATTTGCTGATGACATTGCCTTGATAAGCAACTCGGGGGATAAACTGCAAATAATGATTGATGACCTAGACAGGAAAAGTAGAAAGGTAGGCTTGAAAATCAATATGCAGAAGACTAAGGTAATGTTCAACAGCCTCGGGAAGGAACAGCAGTTTACATTAGGTAGCGAAATACTGGAAGTAGTAGGCGAATATGTCTACTTAGGACAGGTAGTAACCGCAGACCCGGACCACGAAAAGGAAATAAGCAGAATACTATTGGGATGGAGCGCATTTGGCAAGCACTCGCAGACTATGACTAGCAGCTTACCGGTATCGCTCAAGAGGAAAGTATACAACAGTTGCATCTTGCCTGTACTCACCTATGGGGCTGAAACGTGGAGGCTAACCAAGAGAGTTCTACTTAAGTTGAGGACAACCCAGAGGGCTATGGAACGAAAAATAGTAGGGGTAATATTAAGAGATAGAAAGCGTGCAGAGTGGGTCAGAGAAATAACTCAAGTTACCGACATTCTAGTAGAAATTAAGAAGAAGAAATGGACATGGGCAGGACATGTAGTGCGAAGAGAGGATAATCGATGGTCGCTGAGGGTAACAAACTGGATTCCAAGGGAAGGAAAGCGTAGCAGGGGGCGGCAGAAAGTTAGGTGGGCGGATGAGATTAAGAAGTTCGCAGGGGTCAAGTGGATGCAGCTAGCACAGAACCGGGTTAAGTGGAGAAATATGGGAGAGGCCTTCGCCCTGCAGTGGGTATAATCAGGCTGATGATGATGATGATGATATATATAGTTACGTCAATTATGCAGCGCTGCCTAACAATATATATATATATATATATATATATATATATATATATATATATATATTGTGAGGCAGAAGGACGCACCAGCAAATTCACCTTTCTAATCCAGATTGGCCGACGCAGCAGCTACCGACTAGCCACCGTTCATCAACACTTCGTCTTCTTCCCAAGACACGATTACCGATGATTATTACGCTCACATGAAGATGAAGGTCACTCCCAGTGCTTACAACCTTTCCCCTCGCGAACGAAAGCGACCATCCTTTTCGCAAATTATATCGCAAGGTTGCCGGTCAAAGCGTTTCAAACGCGACACGTGACAATCCCGGTGCCGCGACACCGACGATAGAGAACAGGCGATGCAGGTGTGATAAGATAGTTTACCGGGCAAGTTTGTTCTAGAACTGTGTACGGGCCAATAAAACGGCTCAGAAACTTTTCACACAGAAAGGGGATGCGAGTAGGTTTCCAGGGTAACACTTTGTCTCCAGGGCGGAAAGACACTGAGCGATGGGTCGTATCATACGTGCTTTTGCTGGAAGCTTGAGTGGCTTCCGTTTGAAGGCGGGCATGATCATGGCAGTGTGCGACACGAGACACGAACTGTTAGTGCGAAGGCGCGGCAGAAGGAGTGGAAGCTGAGAAGAAGGATGCTTCGAAGGTGAAGGCAGGGTGGCGGCCATAAAGAAGAAAAAACGGAGAGTAGGTGGTGGTTCGTTGAACGGCAGTGTTGTAGGCGAAGATGACAAAGGGGAGTAAAGAGTCGCAGTTGTTGCGCTGAGGGTGAATGTAGGGGGATAGTATATCAGAAAGCGTGCGATGAGAGCTTTCTGTGAGGTCATTGGTCTGAGCGAGGTAAGGAGATGTAGTTTTGTGCACCATGCCTGAAGCATGAAGCACTGCGGTGAGGACAGTGGAGAGGAATGACTTGCCACGATCGCAAAGGAGGCGAGGGGCGCCGTGGCGAAGAAGAATGGCGTGGAAGAAGAAGTTGGCGATTTCGGAGGTTGAGCCGGAAGGAGGTGCTGCGTTTTCAGGTTATCGTGTCAGGTGGTCAACAGCAGTAACGACCCAGCGGTTGCCAGCTGGAGTCAAGGGCAGAGGTCCATACAAGTCGATTCCGAAGACTTCGAAAGGCTTGAAAGGACATGGAAGAGGTTACAAGAGACCGGCAAGAGGCGGCGTAGACCGCTTGCGTTGTTGACAAGAGATGCAAGACTCTACATATTTTAATACTAAGGTTGAAAGGCCAAGCCAGAAGAAACAACTTTTAATGCTGTCGTAGGTTTTGTGGTATCCAAGGTGACCGGTGGTGGGGTCGTCGCGAAAGGCTTGTAGTATTTGAGGACGTAGGGAAGAAAGAATTACGGGAACCTAGGTGTGGCCCAGGGAGCCGTAGTTGTGCCAAAATAATTTGCCATCCTGTAGCTTGAAATTGCAGAGCCCACGACGAAGACGGGCATTTGGAGATATAATAACACCGGTGAGACTATCAATCACCTTTCGACAGTAAGGGTACGCACTCTGATGAGCAAGATTGCAATCTCTATCTGGCGTTGGAGCAATAGAGGCGGCGCTCAAAATGTGGACAACTGTTGGTTTTAAATGGTGTGACTCCGTTGGGAAAGCAGAGGAATGCGCGGACATGTGTCGCGACGGCGAAGCAATAGAGCAACCAGAAAGAGCGGCGGTGTCCTTGTGCTTCTTGCCCGATTTGTAAGTGACAGTGAAGTCGGACTCTTGAAAGCGGAGCATCCACCGCCCGAAAAGACCGGACAAATTTTTCAGGGGATACCCGGCATAGGGCGTGGTGGTCAGTGATGGCCGTGAAGTGACGCCCGTGCAGGTAAGGACGAAATTTCTTATATACACGCTGTTTCTTCGGCCGATGTCGCATGTGGACTGCCTCGAGAGAGGCGAAAAGAAGCCGGAGACACGAGTCTCGCGTTCGCCTTTCCCCTTCCTGTTCCCCACGAAAGTTTTACTGGGCGCCGCTTCGTTTAAAAACCTCCGCTTGACGACCTGAAAAGTGCCATTGCAAATAAAATGTGCAAAAGTTTTCAAATAGCAACTTAGCATGCAGACGTGGCATATCTTCGGGCAGGAGGTCGCAGCGTATTTGCTCCGGCGCTGCTCTGGTCTGCGTGTAAGTATGGATATTGTGGTACGTCCTATGTCGCTCAGTTCAAGGAAACAATCAATTTGTACAAAAAGGCGATTCTGCCAAAGTCGAAAATTACTTCTGGATAATAATTGCCCAAAGCAATTCTGACAGAAAATTAAAACTTTCTATTCCCTAATGGGCAGTAATAATTTGTACAATGTCAAAACATTTTTTCCCTTCATATTCAGCAACCCTGTGTACACCGGGAAGGTTAGTGGTTTACTTTTGACCCTTCATGGATCACTGCCTTGTCGTGGCGGAGGGGCTTGCGAATCTCGATGAAGTCGTGAGCTCTGCTGTGTAGGGCCACCCAAGATACACAGGTCATGGCAGAGAGTTCTGACAAAATGTGATGCACAGTAGAAGGTAATGGCAACCCACTCCAGCATTTCCTGCCCAGAAAACCCTATGACCAGTCACAATAGCATTAATAATATGGCGCCGGAAGATGAGTCCCCCAGGTTGGAAGGCATCCCACATGTTACTGGGGATGAACAAAGAGCGATTCCTAGTAGCTCCAGGACGAATGATGCGGCTGGGCTAAAGCCAAAAGGACGCTCAGTTGTGGTTGCGTTGGGAAGCGACCGGAATGTCTGATGTTGCAAGGAGATATATCACATAGTAACATGGAATGTAAGATCTACGACGCAAGGTAAACTGGACGTCGTCAAGTGAGAAATGGACAGATTGAGCATTCATATCTTGGATATCAGCGAGCTCAAGTGGACCGGAATGGGAGAATTTAATTCCGGCGACCAGTATGTCTTTTATTGTGGACACGAATCCAGGAGAAGGAATGGGGTCGCTCCACAGTAAACAGAAGAATGGGCAAAGCAGTGCTAGAGTACAACCCAAAAAACAACCGAATGATTTCACTTCAGATCCAAGGTCATTCTTTCAACGTAACAGTTATCCAAGTCTATGCACCAACCACTACTGCTGAGAAGCTGACCTTGAGAGATTTTATGCTGCCCTGCAATGCCTTTTAGACCACACTTCATCATCAGACATCCGAGACTGGAATGCTAACGTGGGGAGTGAAGAAATATCCAGAATTACAGGAAAGGTCGGTCTTGATGAGGGAAAATGAAGCTTGGGAGGCTAGTAGAGTTTTGTCAAGAAAATAACCTGACCATAGCCAATACTGATTTTCAAAACCACAAGATTCGCCTGCTCACATGGACTTCACCTGACGGTCTGTAAAGGAAACAGATTGATTATATTCTTTGCGGGCAGAGATGGAGAAGCGCTATACAAGCAGTAAAAACAAGACCTGGGGCCGATTGTGACACCGATCATCAGCTTCTCTTTGCCAAATTTAAGCTTCGATTGAGGAAAACGCAGAAAACTAGAAGGCCTTTAATGTATGATCTGGATCAAATTCCATCAGAATGTGCTGTGGAAGTGAGGAATCGATTTCAAGAATTAGATCTAGAAGACAGAGAGCCTGAAGAGATGTGGACTGATGTTCGTGATATAATGCAAGGAGTTGCTACTAAGGTAGTGCCAAAGCTAAAGAAATGCATGAAAGCAAACTGGTTATCTGAAGAGGCTTTGCAAATAGCTGAGAAAAGGAGGATGGCAAAAGTCATGGGGGAAAGAGAAAGATACAAGGTTCTCAATTTCTCGAATTAGATCTAGAAGACAGAGAGCCTGAAGAGATGTGGGCTGATGTTCGTGATATAATACAATAAGTTGCTACTAAGGTAGTTCCAAAGCAAAAGAAATGCATGAAAGCGAACTGGTTACCTGAAGAGGCTTTGCAAATAGCTGAGGAAAGCAGGATGGCAAAAGTCATGGGGGAAAGAGAAAGATACAAGGTTCTCAATTTCAAGAATTAGATCTAGAAGACAGTGAGCCTGAAGAGATGTGGACTGATATTCGTGATATAATACAAGAAGTTGCTACTAAGGTAGTTCCAAACCCACCGCCGGACACCCACCGGTAAAATGGGGACAAGCGTCCCCCGGCCCGGCGCACGGCTCTGCGTTTGGCTCTGCTAACCCTGCTGTGCTCCTTAGGGGGCTTAAAGTTTCGAACAACTAATGACCTGCAAAGGTCGGGTTCTCACAGGTGCGGGTAGGGCTAAAAGAAAACAAGCAAACTGCCTTCCTGAACATACAGTGCCAAGCAGTTGAGGACAACAGCCAATGGAAAAACAAAGAGCTCTGTATAAGACAATCAAAAATATCAAAGGAAGCTTCGGTGCTAAGCTGGGCGTGATAAAGAACAAACGAGGCAGGGACCTCACGGAAGCCTCAGAGATAAAGAAGAGGTGACAGGAATACACAGAATAACTGTAGAAGAAGGACCCGGATGTGCAAACCCAACATAAGACGGCTGTGATTACTGATCTCGAGCCGGGCATCCTGAAGAGTGAAGTTGGATGGGCTTTAGCCAGCCTTGCTAAGAGAACAGCTAGCGGAATTGATGGCATTCCAGCTGAGTTGCTTCAATACCTCAACCATGACGACGCTGTTAACGTTCTCTATACATTATGTCAGCAAATTTGGACAACCCGGCAGGGGCCACAGGATTGGAGGAGGAGAGTTTACATCCCCAATCCAAAGAAAGACAGTGCCAAATTTTGTTCCAACTACCGCACGATCGCGCTTATTTCGCATGCTAGCAAGGTGATGTTGAAAATTCTCTAGGGTAGGCTGCAGCAGTATGTAGATCGGGAGATTCCGGACGTGCAAGCTGGGTTTCGCAAGGGCAGAGGAGCGAGAGACCAGATTGCCAACCTTCGCTGGGTCATGGAAAAAGCAAGAGAGTTCCAGAAACCCATCTACTTCTGCGTTAATGATTATGCGAAAGCGTTTGACTGCGTAGATCTCAGCAGATTGTGGCAAGCTCTCCAAGAGATGGGAGTTCCAAATCACCTCATGTGTCTCCTCAGGAACCTGTATGAAGGGCAAGAGGCCACAGTCAGAACTGGGCATGGTCTTATTGATTGGTTTCCGATTGAGAAAGGAGTGAGACACGGCTGCATACTGTCGCCCTGCCTATTTAACCTATATGCAGAGTGCATCACGAGGAAGGCCGGTCTGGACGAGTGTTCAGCTGGAGTGAAGATTGCTGGGAAACGTATCAACAATATTAGATATGCGGATGATACCACTTTAACGGCAGAAAGTGAAGTGCAACTCAAGAGACTTCTGATGCGCGTACAAGAAGAGAGTGAGAAGTTTGGGCTGAAACTGAACACTAAAAAGACAAAGATCATGGCTTCTTGCCCTATCAAGTCCTGGAGCATCAAGGGACAAAAAGTGGAAGCTGTGACAGATTTTCTCTTCTTGGACTCCAAGATTACCCCGGAAGGAGATTGCAGCCATGAAATTAGGATACGCCTGCTTCTGGGAAAGAGCCATGGCTAGCATTGACCGCCTAGTAAAGAGCAGAGACATTACACTGCCAGCCAAGATCCGTTTACCCCGTGCTATGGTCTTTCCAATTGTGATGTATGGATGAGAGAGTTGGACTGTGAAGAAGGCTAACCGCCGAAGAATTGACGCGTTTGAATTGTAGTGCTGGCGGAGAATCTTGAGAGCTCCTTGGACGGCCAGAAGATCAAATCAGTCGATATCGTCGACCATAAACTCTGATTGCTCATTGGAGGGTCAAATTCTAAAGTTAAAGCTCAGCTACTTTGGTCATCTGATCAGAAGAGAGGAGTCGCTGGAAAAAGATTTGTCTTGGTAAAAGTTGAGGGTCACCGGAGAAGGGGTAGGCAGCGAATGCGATGGATAGATGGCATCCTCGAGGCGCTGCAGGTGAAGTTATGTGATGTTAGGAAGATAGTGAGAGGCCGGAAAGCGTGGAGTGATATAATTCTCAATTGTGGTGAGACAGTTAACAAAGGGCAGCTATTTATCTCTTATTTGACATTAAGCGCTACACTTTAATAATTCAGTATCGAAATAATGATTTTTTTAGCCAACCTACTACGTAACCTGTTTGGCCGGTTGGTCTCCGCTAACATTACTATTATGTTGTATTGTACTGCCCGTGTAAAGCATTTCTCGCGCGGACATACGATTGTTGGTCATTTCGTAAACTTTCCAACATTGCACATGTTTCGCTATTGGAGTGAAATGCTTTGGTAGCCCTGAATAGCCTACGTCTCACGTGACCTTCTGTCTCGTATAGGCTTTAGAGGAGAGATTGACTTGCCCGGCAGCGCAGGCAGCGCAGCTAGGGAGAATAATATGGATAGCCTCGCGAGAGCAAGATATTCCAAGGCCGCCTAGCACGTGTATCAGGGAGGTGGTCTTCGCAGAGCATGCTCCGAGGACGTTCGATATTATGCAAAGCATATTAACGTAGGTTTCGGGCCTTCGCACGACGCCCGGCGGTGGCCACCATTGACCCTGAAGTGGGGTCACGTGACATGACGTCACGTGATGACGTCACATCGGCTGCAGATGGGGCCTCATATCGCGCCGTCGGTCGCCTCCCGGCAGTGGCCACCATAGGGAGCCCAAGCTCAAGTTTCGCCGCGCGACGGCAGCGCCGCATTCCTGGCATGGTGGCGAAATGTGAAACGGTGGGGCTTCGCCGGAGCAGACGCTCCGCTAGATTCCTGTGCACGCGCGGCGATCGCGTTGCGTCTGGCGGTTATTTGCCGATACAAAAACGCTTCCGCTGATGCGGAACGGATGTACTAACTAGCATTGTGTCATGGGAAGCCACAATAGTAGGCGAAGCACCAAAATTCGGGGCTCACGTGTGAAACTTTGCAGATTCCTGTGGAAGCGTGTCCGCAAGACCTGTTTTCCAACACCATGACAGCGTTCTGAGAAGTCTCGCGTTCTTTGTGGAAACGAAAAGAGCCAATTTCCCCTTTCTTCGTAAACTCAAAAATGTTGACAGTTGACAAAGACGGCTTGGAGAGCCAAAAAAGTACAGTGGTTAAACACCATGCATAAAAAGTGAAGAGGATGGAAGATTATCCTGCTCGTCGCTCCCCGCGTGTCTAGTTTTGCCGATTTTTTGTGCTCTCTCCCTGCTTTGTGAGTGCTCTGAGAGCAACCAAATCAACAGATGTGACGTCCACAACCGAGACTGATGTGTGAATGTGCCCTAAGTGTCCACAGCTGCCTTTTCATTTTTAGATTGACCAAGAAAATATCTAGGAACGAGGCCTTTTTTTTTTCGGGGGTGGGAGCGGCGTTAGAAAACATGCCTTGCTGAGACGCTTTTACAGATTTTCGCAAATTGGCCAATAAGTGAACCAGTTATTATTATTATTATTAACGAAGATATGTCGGAAGTGCAGTACAAAAGTGATCCTAGCTATGGCTCGACTAACACTACTCGCACGGAGCATCCCATTCGCGTCACAAAGTTTGTGAGTGCAAACCAAATAATATCATAAATGAAGCGCAACCATTTAATAAGAACCGAAATAAAACACTGTGTAGTACAAGCTTGGATTTCACCTGCCTTCCGAGCCAGCAAGCCGGTTATATCACGTGTAGCGCACGGAGCACGCATGTGCTTATGAGATTGCTAGCGTTCTTGTCTTTGATAAAACACCTCCTTCGAACTATATAGTTATTCTTCTACTGCGAAATTTCCTTTGCTAACGTCGTAATAATAAAAAAACAAATCCGTATATAGATCGCATGCTACAGGCCAAAACGATGGTCAACGAGCGGGCCATTTTATTCCACAGTACTGATGATACTTTAGCAGTTTTTAAAGATATTATGTACGACAATATAATTGCATAGCGGACTTACCTCGAGATGCATTCCTACCCTTTTGCTAACGTGGGACGCATTCACAATCAATATTTACTCATCCCCGTCCGTCGTCTGCTCTACAGTGCAGACGTGAATAAAATGTTTCCCGCTTATATTAAAGTATCCTTCATGGGAGTACGCGTCAGGTTGCCCAATCAACACGGAGTGCGGTTTGCATGTCGCGGTGCGCCTGCGGGGGCGCGTCAATGCGCGTGCTCGTGCGAGAGAAAGCGCACAGCGCACGCCGTGAAGGCAGCGAGCGAGCCGGCGGCGTCCAGTAGGTGTTGGTCCAGTGAGTGCCCGCGCGACAAAGCAGCGCAAGACGTCGGCACGTGCGCAGAAGCGAGCGAGCGAAAGGAGAAACTTGCACGGGATGCCTAGGTGGTGCCGCCGCGTTTATCCCCAGTTTCTATTTTTCTGTCAGAGCTGGCGCTCCCTGTCAGGAGCAGCAGCGCCGCTCAACGGTGCTTTGGAAGCCTATTGACCTTGAAGTGAGATCACATGATGTAACGTCACGTGATGACGTCACACTGGCTGCAGATGGGGCCTCATATCGCGCCGTCGGACGTCGCCCGGCGGAGGCCTCCACGGTTCGGTTCGCGCCGTCGCGCGCGACGCGGCGGCGGTGCCACCATCGCTGCATCACGTGATATGTGACGTCACGCCAGGGATGAAGCGGTGCGCGCCCGCCGTCGCGTCAGTCTCTGTGCCCGCAACCGCGCCAGCGCCTTAGCGCCGGGCGTGTATGCGGTCAAGATGCCTACGACGATTAACCTAAAACCATGTCTCCGTTACTTAGCCCCATCCACACTGAGGCAGCTGCTTAACATGCTTCGCATCCACTGGGCTTACAATTGATAAGCCTCCAATTTTTTGTAAACGCATGCAAGACACGGCCAGGGACAATCGCGCTCTCGAATATCTGAAAAGAACTCGGCTAACGAGGATTAATGCCTCCAGAGGCAAATCCGCAAATCTCTCGTATTTTTTTCGGTTGAATTAGACAAGCGCAGCTACAGTGCATGGAAAAACGATTAAAACGTACGGATAAAAAACGCCCTGGAATTCACAAAGGAAATCAGTATACGAATCAGTATGCGTAGCAAAGTGTGTAAAGAGCCTCACAAAGTAAAGAAAAATGTCATACTACAAGGTTCATTTTACGAAACAAGGACACTCGATTGCAGCAAGAGGCACCAGAGGGCATTTCTAAGCCATGTGTAATCCTATATTGCGGTTCGCTTTCTTGTGGATCAACGGATGCATACGGGAGACGGGAGGATTAGAAACAGTTCATGAATTCATGATAGTTCAGGGACTCCAAGTGGAAAGGATTCCACTTCCGGCCACCGCAGCGTACGGATGTGTTATCTAGTCTGTTCAGTCAAGTCGTTCAGTCGTGTCCGACTCTTCGTGACCCTATAGACCATATCTAGTGCTCCACCGTTAATGAAGGCTGCTATGTTATACTGCCAAGTTTGCCAAAAAGATGAGTGGAGCTGAACAACACAGTACTTATACAAGTGGACCGGAAGGAAAGACCATATCGCATCGAAGACTTCAGGATGCTTTGGTTTTCTTTGAGGCGCCCCCGAGCTGCCCGCTTTAGGTCAAATAAATGACGTGTGGGCCGTCAACCTCAAGAGCGCCGGTGCATCGAAGAAATTTCTAGCAGCTACGGATGTGAAATTGAAAACCTGGCCTTCTTTGCTGGTTTACCAAAATAACCAGAACCTGCGCCTCAAACTTCTTTTGGTCTGCACTGTGTTCGCGAAATTTCAAAGGACTGTTGGCGCCGTCACCGATCGGCGAACAGACGTTCGAAAACACAAAGGATGCCTCCCCCAGAAACCAGTTTCATTTCGCCGACCATCCATCAAGAAAAGTCATTCCGCATTACCGGACCCCACGAGGTATAGGAGCGTCCGAAGCATGTGCGAACAAGACTCAACATGGCAGTGCTCCGTGGAGCGTCAGCGCATTCTCCGCGGCCGCGCATTGCAGCTCAGTGGCACAGGCGCGAAATGACCTGGATGCGGTGTTTCGTGTCACATGTTACAGCGCGAAAAAAGCGCAGCGTGCTTTCGTTGTTTTTTCATTTTTCGTCACTGCGGCAGCATACATCAATAGGCAACAGAGACAGAACACCGTTAAGATTGATAGCGCGTCGTTTGTCAGACGATAAATATAAATTATGTGTAATGGATCGAGATTAAAATTAAATAACGACCAGGAGCTTTGCTTTTGAAATATTCACTCCTGTTGGTTCCATTCTGGTAGATTTATTCTCTGGATATATCTAATTTATCCCTTAAAATATTTTCTCTGCCCCCTAAGTAGTCGGGAAAATAATGTGTGTGCTCAAGCTCTCAAAGAGCTTTTGCCCATCTAAAGTAATTTTTTTTCTTTTTCGCTCTCCCATACTCTGCTCGCAGATGCTAGGCATTACGTTTATTGCAGTACGAATAATGCCACCGCGAAGTTATACTCCGTTTCTTGAGGGCGCGCGAATAAAGTAATCTTTATTTTGAAGAAATAAACAAGGACTTTGATTTTGTAGGCATGTCTCAGCACTATTGGCCTCTAACGCGAAGATAATAAACCGTGGTATGGCATCTGCGTTAAACAGGTTGCTTTGGTAGTTTGGCATCTTTGTAAAGTAACATTTCCTGATTTATGCAGTGTTTATTGCCTCAATAGAAATCATTCGGAACTGGTTGCTCGTATTTGCGCCGAATGTCTGGCTCGCACTGTCCTTTGCGAGAGCGCCGTGAAGAAGACGCAGATCGCCAAGGCACGTGTTCCGCGTGCCTTGTTCAGCATGCGGTGATTCGAACGTTGGCACTACGCTGAGCTTTCTTTCACAGCAACCAGCCATCTTCGAACTGTTCTCCTCCAGGTACATTGATGGAAGCCTTGTTCCCTTCACCGCACCTCCTGAGTCCGCGTTGGCGTGGCATCGGCTCCTGGCTCGAGAACAGGGATCACAGCGTGGACTCTGCGGAGTGGTCATCCCGGCGACTACCGACCTCCGTGATTCACCAGGACTCTGGAGTCTCGGTCTAACTCTACGACTCCATGCTAGGAGTACACGGAAGGGGAGGCGGCCGGGACTGTCGACAGCTACTTCGGTGTCCACCAAGTCTGCTTGTACGGGACATCGCCGAGCCTGGCATAGCAGTCAGCTGTCCGTCCATCGACCACCGCGGGAGTTTGACACCGATGATCTCTCTGGTGAGTTTTTCAGCATCGCTCTAGACACAATAAACACGATAATCACTATAGCTATTCATATTTATCTTCATTCGCGCCGTAGTTGTACTCGTGGAAGCAGCTTGCCAGAAATACTCGCCTGCTGCGTAAAATATCGTATGAAGAAAATTTGTGTTTCTAATAATTTATGATTGATTGATGTGAGATAGTTGATGACGAGGTAATAAAATTACAGTAATCACCAATTAAAAACTGAACAAATAAAAAGGCGGCACAAACGTGTCAATATGCTTACAACAAAACGCGAATCCTTAAAAAGCTGCTTAAGCAAATTTAGAGTGCGTAATTGATCAGTTAGCAATAATTGAAAAATGGAAAAAAAAATGTGTAAAGTGGGTGCGAACATGTCAAGAGGCTCCGAAGGAAAATACAATGCTTGATGATACTAATTAAGAAAATTCAGCGTATACTTTGTCAATGCTAATCTATATAAAAAATTGAAGAAAAAATAATTGCGTTTAAAGTGTCAAACTGCCAGAATGAAAAGGCCATGGCTGTTGATGCTAAGTATTTGCAGAAGATATATTTAAAAAATAAATATATCACCAAAGTAAGAACTAATGAAGAAAAAAGCGAAAAAATGTCGTCCGCGTCTTGGAAACGCCACCGCGTCATAACTTGTCACCCGGCGTTGCATTGAACACAATAGAACCCACACTGAGACGAACCGAATTTCAAGAAGTGGCGGCGAGATAACCGATGACGTCGTCGTCCAGCAGGTTATAAGAGAAAAAATGCAAAAATTGAAATATACAAAATTACACAAACATCGTCTACGCGTTTGAAACGCGATTGAGTCATACTTAAACGCGGAGATTAAGCGTCTCCCTAAATGTTCAAGCTAAATTACAACAATGACTTCAAAATTCACTAATTTTTTATGCCTGGGTTGTGAAAGGCAAATAGTTGCGTTCAGAACCCAGCAAAAGACAATTACGGGACAGCAATGTTTTTTTTCACTCTCCGTATGGTACACACACACAAACTCACTCACACACACACATACACGCACGCACGCACGCACGCACACACACACACACACACACACACACACACACACACACACACACACACACACACACACACACACACACACACACACACACACACACACACACACACACACACACACACACACACACACACACACACACACACACACGCGCGCGCGCGCGCGCGCGCGTGCACGCATGCTCGAACGCACACGCACACAAACACACGCGCACGCATGCTCGCACGCACACGCGGACGCATGCACGCCCAGGCACAAAGAAACACACACACCCACACATACACTTTGATCGTGCTCAGTTTTCCATTTGCCGTTATCGTTCAGCTTCCTCTTGTATTGGGATTTCAAGATACCTTTCTATCAGGTGCCTGCAGTTCGCGCAGTTCTCTCAAGGGAGCTACCAGTATGCAACACTGATGCTCGCGTTTTGTAATGTGATGTGTCCCACTAGATAAAGCAACAAGGAGACCAGTAATTACTGCTGCTTACTACCGATCTTTCCAGGCTATTGACACCACGCGTAATTCTGGTATATTGAAGCGCGATCTATCATTTCGGCCTCTTTCCGGGAAAATGCAACAAATTTAGCACTGCTAACATCGTTTGCTTCAGACACACTAGGATAAGAATTGCACCTCAAACCAATGCAATGCATGAAGGACCTCTCGCATGGAGGGCTCTCGAGCTAGCAATTCATAATTACAACTCGTACTCATTCCGTAGCTATGATCGAGGCGGCCGCCGATGAATATTCTAACGGACAGTTTACGCACAACGTAACTGCTTACCAAAATAGACCATTCAAACCCCGCCGGGGTTGTCAGGGGTTAGTGCGCTCGACTACTGGGCCCAAAGACGCGGGATCGAATCCCGGCCTCGGCGGCCGCTTTCGACTGAGGCGTAAAGCTTGGCGCCTGTGTGCTGTGCAATGTCAGTGCACGTTAAAGGACCCCAGATGGTCGAAATTTCCCCAGTCTTCCACTACGGCGTCGCTCATAGCGTTAATCGCTTTGGGACGTTAAACCCCACAAAGCAAACAGGCAATTCAATAACTGTAGCCGTACCTCAGTTGTGGTAGAGTACCGGCAGCGAAATGTTGTGGGGAGGGTTCGAAAGCTACATGGTTTCTGTGGAACGTTTTTCCTATTATTGTTTCGTCAATTGTTTTTCATGCATCATATGATTTTACCATACATTAATATTTGTTGACTCGCTTGCGCTGCAGCTAGACTTGAATTATGTGGACCTGAATGAAATTCACGTCGACGTCCAAAATAATATTCCTCCGATCTCGACCAGAGTCACGTTGTTAAATTAGGGATGAAAAATCTTGACAAAGCCCAATATATCGCCTAAATACAGTGGTATGAAAGGGCACTGAAAGAGGGCAGATGGGGGGAAGCCTTAATTCGCAGCTCGAGCACACGTTTCGGCAATTGAACTTGAATTGAACCAAGACAAGTTCATTGCTGAAAACGTTGGCTCGACCGGCGAACTAAGTCTACCCCCCCCCCCCCTCTTCCCCCTCTTCCCCCTCTATCCTTTTTCATTGCTCCTTTATATCGTGCAGTCATCTTTTTCCTCTCGTTCTACCTGGATCCTAAATACAGTGTGTAGCATTAAGGAACATAAATTATAAGTTTATGTTGCGAATGAATAGCCGACAATATCGGACGCCAATTGGGGACTAATTTAGAATCAGTAAATTATAAGTAAAAGCCGATACGTTACCAACCGAAATGATTATGCGAAGCAGGGGCTTCTTATTCTTCATAATGATTCTTACAATCAACATTGACTCCTCCTCATGCAATGATGGCGTGAAGAATTGGTTTCTATGCTGCACGTTTTTATGACGGCCCATATTCCTTTTCACTTTGTATCCCCTAGTTTGAAAGAAAACACAGATTAGTACAAGCAACAACTGCCCTGGTTCTTCCTATGATAGTTTACAACAGCGCCACAGGGTAGCCGGTGGGGTCGTGGCGACCAAATGGCACTGTCACTTTTTTGAGATCTACCCCAAAGATTTAGTGCACAGAAGAGAGTCACATTGGGTGAAGTAGTTTGTTCGAGCGGATGATGATCATTAAGATGAATGTATCAATGTTTGAAGTTTTTTGCATCTGTATTGATTATTCCTCAATTTTTCATCTTTTTTTTTGCAACAGCTTACGTAAGAAGTTAAAACAAAATTACTGCTGTAGCCCCTTTATATACCGCTGCACATGTAATGTGCTGTTTTTCAAATGAAAGTGCTAGGTATAGCACAACTTCGCATGTCCCCCAGTGTTCATTGTCTATTAACTTCTTGTGTGCAGAGGACGGCCCAGGCTCGGCTCACAGAAGTACGCGGACCGGCAAGTGTCTTGCGCTTCTCGGGATTCCACCCCCGTGGTTCACGTCTTGTTGTCCAGGTTCCACAACCGGAGAGAGCGGTCAAGGCTTCCTGAGAGGAGGTAGAGGCCATTGGGGTCTATGACCAGACTTTTGACGGCGACCAGGTGGGTCACCATTTCAATAATTTTCGCGCTATGATATACACAGATACACAAGAAAGAATTTTTGCGCTACGATATACACAGATACACAAGAAAGCAGGAACCACGTACACAGGACAAGCGCGCTTTCTTGTGTATCTGTGTATATCATAGCGAGAAAATTCTTGAAATGGTAACCAACTAGCCCCCATTGCTGCATTTGCTTTGGGCCATCATTTAATGCAAAATTAGGGCGAAATCCTTTAACGCCTCATACTGTCGTTGGCAAATGTGTCCGCGTTTTGGTTGCATGCCTTATATGGGCATATGGTAATCACCATTGAATCGATACCTAACCATTAGCAATCGGATCATATCGGAACAATATTTTAGGTATTTTCAAGACAATGTCATGATAATTTACGACTAATAATAAAATAGTTGAGCAAATGCTCTCAGGAGCCCATGCATTTGGAGGTCATCATAACTATCACTTACCATCACCTTCTAGTTAAGGGATGTTTAACTAACATTAACCAGACATTAACTAGTACTCACAAAGTGCAAGTCATGGTCAACTATCACTAACCAATAGTAAAGGTTAGACGTTTCGGGAAGTCCATAGTCGTCACATGGTGACGTCATGACCGCATGTGGCGTTAGCATGACGGCACATTCGGTCATGTATAATGCCCACAATTGAAATTGACGTAAAATTTGGTCCTGAAATCATGGCTCGTGATGACGTCACCAGGATGTTCACGCATATACGAAGCAGACCCCGCCGGGTATTCAATCCCGGCGCCCGTGCGCCGTCTTCCAGTCGGCGCTTCCTCGAAAGCCGCACCACAGAGCATATATAGAAATTGATTGACAGCACAAAAAAAAATGCGGTATCGGTCACTATTGTAATCAATCACAAACGGTCTCGCATCAATCAAAGCAGCGGTCTAAGCAGGTCTAAGCAGCGCGGCGGGGCAGGCTTCCGCCTTGAAGAACTTTAGTGAGCCAAAGTGCCGCTGAATATTTTTGAGAGTGTTGTTGTCGAAGCGAATGTGTCGATCCTCATGCGCCCTCACCGTCATGGGCGAAGAATGGCTCACCACACAGTCGACCTGCTTCCTCAGAGCACTTGCCTCTGCATTCTGGTCACTGTGGAGCAGCACCACTGCTTTCCCGTCTCTATGTGGCTGATGAGCGAACGTGACGCCGTGTAAGCCACTGCCATCTGGTTGGCATCCACTGACGTCGAGATGATGTCAGCAGGGCCCGGGGCTGTGTGGATGCGGGGCAGGGCAACTTGATGTGGGAGACTAGAGTCGGGCTGTGCCATATAACGCCCGAGCAGGACAGCAGCTGCAGCTTGGTGGCATGCACCGAGAGGCCCACACAGCATATGTGTGGCCACATGGGGCGCTTAACAGGATACCCGGCTCAAAGGAGCCATAAGGGTCGATGTCTCAGCTAGCCACGTTTGAGCATAGGATGATGTCAAGGTCGCCGCTGAAGCACTGCTCTCAGTCACACCCAATGCCAAGCGCAGCACGGGGCCCGAATTCGGGCTCAATATGTGTACTGGTTCTGCATGGAGGGCTGCCGCATTCTTGGCAGGCACTGTCTCCTGCAGGTTCCACAGTTTGAGTGTGTGGTCTTCCGTGGCTGTAATGAGCACAGATTCGATCTCATCGAACAAATTGTGGAAAACTTTCGCATGCACAGCTGGGTCGGTGTGATCGGACTATTGGTTACACATGCGTAAGGAAGGTTACACACTTTCCGCAAGGGACGCGATATTTTCTCAGGCAAAGCAACAACTCCCAAGAAGAATAATTCTCTTTGCGAGTGTTGCCACTGGAGTATCTCTTTCCAATACACTCTCATATGCGCTGCATAAGTCTCGCGGCAAGTTTGAACAGTTAAGCAAGCTTCCTCATCGTGACCCATTCAGGACGGCCTATCAAACAAACTAAGCGCACCCAGGAAGGAAATAGAACGGCTTTCTGCAGGACGTTGGTCTGTTTTAACATGTTTCGATTATTATTTCAATTATCTTCGGCTTGCGTTATGTATGACCTTAATCGAATGAAAACATTTCGCACATAGCGCTTGTTAGTGCTTGTGTCGTTTCTCGCGATATTAACGCATATGCGCTATAACGCTTTGCAAGATGATTGTGCATCAGTTCACCTATACAGAAGATGCAGTGCTGCTACCAAAACTGTGGTTTTTTGCGGCTGCTGTTATGCTTCTGGCAGGACTTGTGTGGAAGTTTCAAATAAAGATATGTCTTGGAAAGACCAGTGCGAGATGGACGAATAAGTAAAATTTAGCATGCGGCTAGACGGAAAATCGAAACGTGTAATCGATTAATCAGTATTTCAGAATGATGACAGAGCTCGCCGTAGTCGCTTTTAAGGAGTAATGAACGGAAAGTGCTCGAGATGAGACTCTTAGTCGGATAAACCAAAAACTGTCTAAACTAGATGAAGTTCTGTAGCTATCAAAAAGGAACGAGGAAAATATTAGAAAGCTTGAAGGTACTGTGCTGCGCCTGGAAAAAACTGTAGCGGAACAGGAAAAAAAATAAATTATGAGGACCGTGCTCGAAGGAACAACGTTGTGGTGTTTTTGGGATCCGAGAATTGCTTAATGAAACTCGGTCAGACTTAGAAGAAAAAGTAATTAAAGAAATATGTTATGAGAAACTTGGGGTAACGGTTACTACAGTCGAACGTATTCATCGGATTGACAGGGCACATAATAACAGACATCGGCCAATAATTTTCCGAGCGTACAATTACAACAAAAAACTGACCATCTTTAAGAACTGCCATAAGCTGAAAGATACCGGCATATCGGTTTCACACGATTATTCATATGCCACGCAGCAAAGAAGGAAAAAGTTATGGCAGTCCACAAAAGCAGATGAACAACCTGGAATGAAACCGAAGTTAGTTCACGGTAAACTTGTGATAAAGGACGAAGTATACATTTGGGACGAAGAAAAAAGCTGTCGAAAACGGCTGCGAGGCGAAGATGATGGCCAACAAAATTGACATCATGATGACAACGTCATTTATGAAAAAAAGCTCCTTCGTATAATGAGCTTCAATGCACAAAGCGTATGCAATAAGCAAGAACCAATCGAGCACATCCTATTATCTTACGATCCTCATATTGTTATCATAAGCGAGACATGGCTGCACTCTGACATTCCTAATAGAGCAATTTTTCCGCCATCATACACTTGCTACCGTAGGGATCGAGGGTCAAGGGGTGGTGGCGTTGCTATTTTGGTTAAGAGTAGCATTTCTTCACGCGTGATGCCTGATATTGGTGATGATCACGAAAGTGTCATTTGTGAGGTCGATTTCTTTGTAAATCCTGTCATTGTTATTGTTGTACATAGAAAACCTGGCGCGCACCCTGATTTTGTGCGCTTTATGCATGATCACCTGAGTACTTTCAAAAAGAGTAGTTTTGTAATCGCCAGAGATTTCAATCTTCCGCACGTTAACTGGGATACAATGGCTACAGGAACCAGTGATGTTCAAAGGACCGAGGCTCTGTTTGACATGATCTTTGCGTTTCATCTAACCCAGACAGTCCATTCACCTACGCGTGTAACTCCAACTGGGGAGTCTATTCTGGATTTAGTTTTTTGTTCCAATAGCATACACAACTATACTACAGATATACATGAGGGAATATCGGACCATAAGCTGGTATCCTTCAGCGGCCTTCTTCCAAGATTTTCAAAACCCACCACAGAAAAATACGTCACTATAAAAACCTACGCCTTGGCTGACCATGTTAGCATTGTCCAGTACTTAGAAGATTCCTTGTACAGATTTCACTCCACTGACATTAACACACTCTGGAGAAATTTCTGGTCCATTTGCCATTACTGTATGCGAAACTTTATCCCCAACAAGAGAAAGAGGGTTGCCAGGACTAATCCTTGGATTTCCAGAGAAATTATCCATTTAAAACGTAAACTTAGACGGTGTCGTAGAAATAAATATCCCAGCTCCACATTTATTGTGCACCTTAAATCAACCCTAGCCACTAAATTGCGCAAAAGTAGGAACCGTTACTTTACGGAAACACTTGGACGTTTCGTAATAAAAAATCCAGCGAAGTTCTGGCAGTTTCTTTCCCGTAAACATAATTCAAAGCTCGACAAAATAGTTCTGGATAACCGCACTGTCACAGTTAAAAATGAGATAGCAAATGCTTTCAATCGCAATTTTCAAAGTTTATTTTCCAAAAACGATGAGATAATCAGTGCCACTCAAGACAGTCCAAGCGAAGCTAACTTCAATGTAACCAGAGAAGGTGTTTTAAACTTACTTATGCATTTTGATCCTAAGAAAGCATCAGGACCGGATGACATTTCAAATTCATTTCTCAAGGCGTACGCTGAATTTTTAGCATCATATTTAGTAATACTATATGAACAATCCATACAGACTGCCACCGTACCTGATGACTGGAAAATTTCAAGAGTCGTTCCTGTATTTAAGAAGGGTTGTAGATTAGACGTCAATAATTACCGTCCTATCTCATTAACATCTACTGTTTTCAAACTCTTAGAACACATACTGGTTATTGAACTAAATACATTTCTGGAACGGAATGAAATATTAACCAATGCACAACACGGCTTCCGACGAGGCTTTTCTACAGCTACACAGTTAGTTACAACAGTTGATGAAATTTCTAAAATCATAGATATTGGAGGACAAGTTGACATTGTTTTCCTAGATCACTCAAAAGCCTGCGGGAGAGTTCCTCATAATAAGCTGATCACTAAAATGCAAATGATTGGTGGGCCTAGTGAAATTGTACATTTGATACCCTCTTATCTCACAAAGCGCAAACAGTTTGTTACTGTTGATGGTGTCAACTCTTGTTTACTAGATGTCCTTTCTGGCGTTCCCGAGGGTTCGGTTTTAGGGCCTACACTGTTTAATCTTTATATTAATGATCTGGTCGAAGCACTGGAACCAACAGTTTCGATTAGATTATTTGCCGATGACTGTATAATTTTAAAAGATATTAAATCCGTTGATGATCAAATAACTCTAAACAAACATTTGCAATTTTTGGAACGATGGTGCAATGAATGGGCGATGGCCATTACCTTGAGAAAACTGTTGTACTTAACATCACATATAAAATTAATAAACTTAAATTTCAGTATAACATAAAGAGAAACCTAGTCAGGCAGGTAAATTAATATAAATACGTAGGCGTAACGATAACTTCCAGACTAAAATGGACAAGGCACATTGACAGTATACGCTTTACAGCACGTAAAAAGCTCGGTTTTTTAAAACATCGCATGGGTGAGTGTCCAAGCCCATTAAAATTTAGGCATACAAAGCATATATCAGACCCACGCTTGAATATGCCTGTGTGGCATGGAACCCTGACACCCAAAAACTTCAGAATATTTAAAGCTCAGCAGCCCGTTTTATTTTTAATCGATACAGACGCCGTGACTCACCTTCATCTATGATTCATCTTGCCAGCCTTGATCCACTTAATGAAAGGAGAAAGAAAGCCCGTCTAGCCTTCTTTCAATCGTTATATTTTTCCACACGTGGCATTAAACCTGACACCTACCAGAAAAAAGATTCCTCCAGACCCTCTCGCCATAAGCACTGTCTTGCCTTGTCACCTATATTTGCCCGAACTAATATGTACAAATTCTCGTTTTTTCCACGAACAATCGCAGACTGGAACGCCCTACCGGTTGACTCGCCGTTTTTATCGACTCCCAATTGAAGTGTCATATGTTCTACTATGCATTGTATTGTTTGTGTTATCAGTTCATCGCTGTGTAAAATTCTTTGTTTTATTGTTTTCAAACTGCATGACATCTGATGCAAACCACCTCTCCTGCTTGGGCGTTTAATATGCCTGCAGTATTTCTTAAATAAATAAATAAATAAATAGATACCTTTGTTGTTTAGGTATGCTCCTTTTGACAGGTTCTAATCGCCACTTGTACTTAAGAATAAATGCCAAATCGAAGCGATGATTTTTCCCAGCAAATGTCCAAAGCCAATCCGAAAGACTCAACGGTTTTTCTGGACCGTTGGCACCGCTTTGAAATGTTTAGTGCTGCCTTATATTTTCGTAATTGTATCATTAAATTACAGACGGTGGGATCGCTCTGTTGATTACAGATGCTCACAGAAGGAAGCGGCAGCGAGTGTTACGCGCTAACGCGCGTTCTGCCGAAGCGCTTATCGACTAACCTATGTGTGCCGTATAGTTTCAAGGGTGTCCTTTAAGGGCCGGGTGATCGGTGAGAGCTGCCTTTCTAATTAAAGACATGTATTAATATAGCTGTACATGGCACACTACAAAAGCAATGTGCAATAATATTGTCAAAGAAACTACGACTGTAACACGTAGGAAAGAAAAGACTTCAGCCTAGGTAGACAAGCAACTCTAATTTTAACTTTTTATTCTGGTCCGTGTATTTTATCGAAAGTAGTTCTCTTTTTTCTTTTTTCTATGCAGGTACTGCACAGTTCTGAGCCCACCATGTAACGGCTTTATTTGTGAAAGCGACGCATGGGAGGAGGTCCTGCTCGGGCATTTTATTATGCGTACAAAATATTGTATATGAAATGTTTTCCTCTCAGAATAAAAACAACGTATGATGCTATCAAGTGTCTTCTGACATCGAAGTGGTAAAACATAAAACACCTGCGCTCGTTGAGCAAGTAGGGAACACGTTCCATGTTTTAAGAGCGTATAAATATGGCTGATTTTATTCTCCACAGCAAATGTTAGTGCGAAATCAAATGAAAATGGTTTCGACTACAGCCCAGTGGCAAACATCTGAAAAGCTGTTGCAGCAAGTGTATGTTAGCAAGCATTTGTAGTAGCACAAAAGGTGCACATTTCATGTGAAATTGCTACTTTTCTACACTTATAGCTCTATAAATGGACTTGTATTTGTTAGCTTTA
Organism: Amblyomma maculatum; assembly: GCF_055883805.1. Taxonomy (NCBI): domain Eukaryota; kingdom Metazoa; phylum Arthropoda; class Arachnida; order Ixodida; family Ixodidae; genus Amblyomma; species Amblyomma maculatum. The sequence goes on from NW_028146738.1 coordinate 27,095,953, forward strand.
GAACAGAGGAAGGAGGAAACTGAGAGTTCGGAATGATTCCGTGAATAATATTCTGTAGGGAACTGCTGTGCAATGTGGGCCGCTTTTGTGTAACATCTATGATTTCAACATGCCTTGTAGAAACGACGGATTTAGGTTGGTGCTGGCACTAATTTTGGGTAGATGCTTTTCTCCGCAAGGCTCGCTTCGACGCAAGGACCAGAGCTGTGCCTTTATTCCTGAGCATAAACCTTTAGGCGCAGTGTAAAAATACTTGATTTTATTACTGTCACATGGGTACAAAGCCGCCAGTTTTCTCGATGACACACGGCCCACTTAAACTTAGCGATTCTCGAAGATGGCGTCATGGAGCGATTAACTACCAGCTACGAGGTTTCCCAGCGAAGTCATTAAACTCTAGAGGCATCCGCTCCAAATTTAGTATCGCATCACCTTTCCACTACGTCTAATTCCCACAGTCCAGATTGAAGACATTGCAAGCCCACCTTTCTCAGCGTGTTTGCTTTGGACTCAGACAAAGGCATCGACTGCCACAGACAAGCGCTTTCGGACACCGCAAAAATTCGCCTTGGTCCGACGAAGTTCAGAGAAAAAAATTCATTTCTAAAATCTGTACAGAGTGAGACGACAGTTGTTTTATCGCATATTAACGAAACATAGTACATTGCACCTTTCGGCAGCCAACATTCCAATGCGCTAGCATTATCAGGCGCTCTCAGCGGTTAGTGCGATGTCTCAGTACCTCCTCATGAATAGAAAAAGACATCCCATATAAAAAGTCTATCAGAGCATATTCGGCAGGAATACCTTGTAGAAATCCCACCGGGGTGGCGCAGTGGTTACGGCGCTCGACTACTGCTCCCAAGGACGCGGGATCGAATCCCGGCCTCGGCGGCCGTTTTTTGATGGAGGCGAAAAGCAAGGGGCCCGTGTGCTGTGCGATGTCAGTACACGTTAAAGAACCCGAGGTGGTCGAAATTTCCGAAGTCCTCCACTACGGCGTCTCTGATAGCCTGAGTCGTATTGGCATGTTAAACCCCACAAAACCAAACAATACCTTGTAGAAAGCAAATATGTAACATCACAGTCACGGCGACGCCTTGTTTGTTTCATTGAAGGGTAGATAGGCTGTATAACGTAATATGAAGGTAACAGCAAGTTCTAGGAGAAGTGTTCAGATGGTGGTGTAAAGTGATAAGGAGCTCATGGACAGTTCTAAGGCTTTCATAAAGAAGCAATGTATTTTAATGACAGCGAAACATGCCCAATGTGATTCAAAGACGATCCTATCAAAACTGGCAATGCTTTGGCATGTGTTAACCTAGTCATAATGAAATCTATTTGGGGCCACCTCAGATTTGGCAATGCCGGTTAACAAATAGCACTGAACAAGGGAAGAGGGGCGGAGTCTCAGTTCACAGGTCGAGCCAACGTTTCAACAAGTGGACTCGTCTTCGTCCTGACGAATACAAGTCCATTTGTCGAAACGTTGGCTCGACCTGCGAACTGAGGCTCCCCCCTCTACCCTTCTTCAGTGCTCATTCATACCGCGTAAGCCGTCATCTTCCTCTCGTTCTACCTGGTTGCTCGGTTAAAGTCGCACGTTACTCTCCCCGTCGGGTTCTTTGCCAACAGCGGCGACAGGAAATGTGGCATCGGTGGTGCAACCTTGCACGCCCTCAGCGTATATGCGCCCAGGCAACCCTTTTCACTGTCGAAATCTTGCGAATGCCTTCAAACATTCTTCCAAAGTATGAGCTATCATTTTTATAACGTCGGTGTATATGACTATTCACTAGCAATAATATAATACAAGACTCCTAAAGATGACTTCACGAAGGCTGTTCATAGTTTTATCCCGAAGTGGCATATGCGCTTTCTGCATTCTTGGCCATTCTTTTCGTCTTCTAGTTTTTTTTTTTTGATCTTTTTATTCCAGGGCGCGCGAACGCACAAGAAAAAAAAAATAACACTGATAAGCAAGAAATTTTTTTAGGAATCCCGAAAGGTCTCTGCTTTGCCAAAGCCATTCTTTCCTATAAATTGAAAGAAAGCATCAATGGCGAATGTGCGCTTCAATTATTAATATAGATCCAGAATCCTTCAAAATCATTTTATGCTCGTGAAACGTCTCTATAACTCTATAAGGGAGCTTTGAAGTCTTCCAAAGACAACAGCACAGAAGTGCTGGGATCAAACGGGACATATATTATTCAGAACAGCGAGCGGGTGGCTGTGGGGAATATATTTTACGGTTTCGTTGTGGCGTTTTAAATGAGAAAACGTCTATCAGCTATCCGCAGAAACATTGGACAGAAAGTGACCACTCCACCTGTCAGTCATAAAAAACGGATAAAAATCCTGTCTCCACTGGTGACGGAACCTCAATGTATCGGGTACCCAGCAAATCTCTTTAACCTGTACCGCCACGCTCAAAATCTCGCTTTTCTCCATTTGCCTGACTTTGACATACATTACTTCACGAAAAGAAACCCCAATCACATATGAAGGACACATGACTATGTACTTTTATGGATGTCATGATCAGACAATGTTAGCATTGTTTCGCGACAATGACAATCCCGCAACAACAACCAAAGTCTGCACCCTTGAAAGCCAGTCGGGTGGTCCGGTAGCTATTTTGTATGGCGATAAACAAATGCATACTCTCTCGAAAATGCATTCCAGCAGATCTTGCGTTCCTGTCACAGTGATAGCCTGATATTCCAGACCACCGTATAGAGTGGAAGCTGAAAAGTATAAATACATAAAATAGTACCCTATCCTCATTGCCTATCCTTAAATATCGATCGTTAAAGAAACTGGAGCCGGGCACGGAATCGTGAGAATCACGTCGTAGTTCTTCCTTTCTTGTGTGAGAATGATAGTAGCGATTACAATGACGCTGCAATAGTAGTAATGATAATGATGATACCAGCTATGATAGGAGGGGGCTACTTAGAGGGGTTGGTAATAATAACTACAGCAAGCGCCATTCACCGTGTGCAGCAGCAGCGCTAAAACTTTCGCATTACTGCAATCTAGATTTTATTGGGGGGCAGCATTTGACCTGTCGCATTCACGATGTATATGAATGAGCGCATTTTCGTAAATGAATTGCCCTGTAAGAACCATGCCGTCAGATGTTTAAGGGCTGACACTTGGCGACAGGATTGACGAGGAACAGGCGCCGCTTTCTCGTTCGCAAACTGACGCTAGCTACGACAGAATCGTAGACGGGCCATTCCTCAGCAATCAGTTGGTTACTTCATATTTTATCCCCTTAACATGCGCGTTCTTGAGAAACATTTTGACACATTTGACTTTGCCCTGTATGGTATGTTCCCAGTCAAGGGTAACGAGTGCTTCTGCAGCGTGAAATGCCCAGCTGGAAATCTTCGTTACTTTGTTGTGACCTGTTTTAGGAGTGAGTTCCATGTAAGCAAAAACAAGCGCGAACGCGACGCTAGCAATAAATGTCAGACGCCCTCGCGGGAAGAGTTTTTGCACCTGTCACTGGACAAGTCGCACGGAGGGTATCGATCTGCTAGACAAAATTTCGCTATTCGCTCAAAAGTTTACCCGCTATTAGCCAACCGTGAAATAGCTCCTCTTCTTACTTCTGCTTTCGTCTGAACAAGCGCGAGAATTCGCATTAGCACTCATACAGGTGACAGTGAAAGTAATAGAAGGAAGGTGGGGCAGAGAGGAACGAGAGATGCTCTAGACGCGGTCAACCCTGCCTCGTCACCCGAGGGATGACTGCCTGGAGATACGAAGACGGCTCGCTAGTCCTGGCGTCGCGCCTATTGAGCTCGTCGTGTGCACCGTCTCCATGAGCGCTGCCTGCAGCTATGGCCATCATCTCCCACCTCAAGCACCGGATCATCGCAGTGGCGTCCAGACGCAACATCATGAACGTCGGGTGAGTGGGGGCATCCAGCTCTAATTAAAATTTTTACTGGACCTAATTCTTGTGTGATTCCTGCTCTCCACCCTGAAAAGAGCCCTATGACCAGGACATAAGAGATGAGTGTTACCTATATTAGGTTTGGTTTATTAATAGATGGTCACCGTCATCAGTACATGATCCTGATAGACATAGCGTATAAATATAAGAAATTGCCTGTAACCAAGTCTCTTCCGAGAAGGCCGGTTTCAAGTCCGAAACGTCAAAACATACTATTTCTTTACCACCTCTGACTGTTTTTCTCAACGTATATATATATAGTAACGTCAATTATGCAGCCAACAATATATATATATATATATATATATATATATATATATATATATATATATATATATATATGAAGGAAAGAAGCCGACAGTCGGCGATATTCCGAGGTCGTGGGTTCGGTCCCCACCATCTGCACGTTGTTTTACCTTCTACATTGTGTTCATCTTTCCCCTAAACCGATTACATTACTAATTTATGCGATTACTGAAGTAAATATAAAAAATAAACGACAAAGTACACTCCCCAATGCTTTGCTTGGCCTCGCCGACTGTCGGCTTCTTTCCTTCATGAATTATAACGAGTAGCCTCATTTCTCATTCATTTATGTTACTATAATATATATATATATATATATATATATATATATATATATATATATATATATATATATATATATATATATATATATATAAATATATATATATATATATATATATATTGTGAGGCAGAAGGACGCACAAGCAGATTACCCTTTCCATTTGAGATTGGCCGACGCACCAGCTACCGACTAGCTACAGGTATAGTGCCTAGAAATATCCTAGGCACTATACCACTGCTCATCAACACTTCGTCTTCTTCCTACGACACGATTACCGATGATGATTACGCTCAGATGAAGATAAAGTTCACTCCCAGTGCTTACAACCTTCGCCCTCCCGAACGAACTCGACCATCCGCTTTGCAAATTATATCTCAAGGTCGCCGGTTGAAGTGTTTCAAACGCGGCACGTGCACAATCTCAGCGCCGCGAAACCGACGATAGCGAAAAGGCGATGCAGGTGTGATGTGATAGTTTATCGGGGAAGTTTGTTCTAGAACTGTGCACGGGCCAATGAAACGGTTCAGAAACTTTTCACACAGGCCGGGGATGCGAGTAGGTGTCCAGGGTAACACTTTGTCTCCAGGGCGGAAAGACACTGAGCGATGGGTCGTATCATACGTGCTTTTGCTGGAAGCTTGAGTGGCTTCCGTTTGAAGGCGGGCATGATGACTGCAGTGTGCGATATGAAACACGAACTGTTCGTTGGAAGGCGCGGCAGAAGGAGTGGAAGCTGAGAAGAAGGATGCTTCGAAGGTGAAGGCAGGGTGGCGGCCATAAAGAAGAAAAAACGGAGAGTAGGTGGTGGTTCGTTGAAAGGCAGCGTTGTAGGCGAAGATGACAAAGGGGAGTAAAGAGTCAAAGTTGTTGCGCTGAGGGTGAATGTAGGTGGATAGCATATCAGAAAGCGTGCGATGAAAGCTTTCTGTGAGGCAACTAGTCTGAGGGTGGTAAGATGTAGTTTTGTGCACCGTGCCTGAAGCATGAACCACTTCTGCGAGGACAGTGGAGAGGAACGACTTGAAACGATCTCAAAGAAGGAGGCGAGGGGAGCCGTGGCGAAGACGTAGGGTGTGGAGGAAGAAGTTGGCGATTTCGGAAACGGAGCCGGAAGGAGTTGCTCCGCTTTCAGGGTATCTGGTAAGGTGGTCAACAGCAGTAACGACCCAGCGGTTGCCAGGTTGCAAGGGAAGGGGTCCATACAAGTCGATTGCGACGACTTCGAAAGGCTTCAAAGGGCATAGAAGAGGTTGCTAGAAACCGACAGGAGGCGACGTAGACCGCTTGCGTCATTGACAAGGGATGCAAGACTCTACATATTTCAATACTGAGGTTGAAAGGCCAGGCCAGAAGACACGACTTTTAATGCGGTCGTAGGTACTGTGGTACCCAAGGTGACCTGCGGTGGGGGCGTCGTGAAAGCCTTGTAGAATTTGAGGACGCAGGGAAGAAATAATTACGGGAACCTAGGTGTGGCCCAGTGGGCCGTAGTTGTGTCAAAATAATTTGCCATCCTGTAGCTTGAAATTGTTTAGCCCACGACGGAGACGGGCATTTGCAGATCTGATAACACCGGTGAGACTATCAATCAGCTTTTGAGAGTAAGGGTTAGCACTCTGGTGGTGAGCAAGATTGCAGTCTATATCTGTGGCGGGGGAGCAATAATGGCGGCGCTCCAAAACTGGATAACTGTAGGTTTTAAATGGCGTGATTCCGTTGGGAAAGGAGAGGAATGCGAGGACATGTGTTGCGACGGCGAAGCAATAGAGCAACGAGAAAGAGCGTCGGCGTCCTTGTGTTTCTTGCCCGATTTGTAAGTGACCGTGAAGTCGTACCTCTTGAAGGCGGAGGATCCACCGCCCGAGACGATCGGATAAATGTTTCAGAGGATACTCAGCATTGGGCGTGGTGGTCAGTGACGACCGTGAAGTGACGGCCGTACAGGTAAGGACGGAATTTCCAATATATATGCGGTTTTTGCGGCCGACATCGCATGTGGGCAGCCTCGAGAGAGGCGAAAAGAATCCGGAGACACGAGTCTCGCGTTCGCCTTTCCCCTTCCTGTTGCCCACGAAAGTTTTACTGGGCGCCGCTTCGTTTAAAAACCTCCGTTTGACGACCTGAACCTTGCTAATGCAAATAAAAAGTAGAAAAGTTTACAAATAGCAGGTTAGCATGCAGACGTGGCATATCTTTTAGCTGGAGCTCACTACGTATTTGCTCCCGCGCTGCACTGGTCTGCGTGTAAGTATGGACATTATGATACGTCCTATGTCTCTCAGTTAAAGAAAACAATCAATTTGTAAAAAAAGGCGGCTCTAGCAAAGTTGTAAGATACTTTTGGATATTACATGCCGAGACCATTCTGACAGGAAATTAAAAATTGCTATGCTCATATGGGGAGTAATAATTTGTTCAATGTCAAAACGTTTTTCGCCTTCATATTCAGCAATTCTGTGTATACCGGAAAGGTTGGTGGTTTAATTTTGACCAAAGTAAAAAAGAGCAATTTCGCGAATGAGAAAGAAAATTACATTTATTAGCAACAAGAAGTTACAAAAATGTGGCGAAATGAAAAAAAAAAAAGAAAACACACAAAAAGGAGGCTGAACGCTAGGATATCCGAAATATGGTAGCGCGAAGGAAGAACAGTGGAATTGAGATTCAGTTTGAGAGAGCTCTTATACCTGCGTGCCGATAAAGTAAAATGAGACGGATGAATACGGCGGAGAGAGTTGCATATGCTCTCTTACTACAGTACGGCAGCTTTTCAACTGCGCCCGCGCAGAACCTCCGAACTGCCTTCCCCAGTAGCGTACCCCGGTAATCAGAGAAAAAAAGGAAGTGAAGAAATATGCGTTAACGAGTGGTAGCCGTCGTGTACGCTTCCTCCATGTACGCCGGGCGCCGCTCCGACTTCATCTACCCAATCCGGCTGTTAGGGATGGGAAAAAAAATCTGCAAAAATAAAAACGCCCAGAGACAGCAAGCAGGAAAAGGACGGCTTGCTTGGCCGTGACGTAGATTTTACGTCGTCGTTGTTGCCACATGTCTTGACGCGACCGACGTGGATACACTGAGTCTCTTAAACCGCTGTAGACTGAAAACAGTGACATATGCCTCTCGTACTCCGCCACCCGTGTTAATGCGGGAATGTCGGAGGAGTTCTGCCGACTGTTGCACAGCCACGCAATAGGGTAACGGGTTCCCATTCCTCTTGTAACTAAGGCTTTACAAGCACTCTACAATCAGCCTCATTACGATACCAAAAACTGCTGCTATAAGAATCTTTCGACACGCTTCAACGGAGCACCGCACCTGCGATTCCTTATTTGTGTGGTCACTCCCGACTGCACAAAGTGTAAGGGCTGTAACCTTCTGAGCCGCACTGTTACTGCTTCTGCAAGACAGAAGCTTACTTCGTATTTGGGATGGCATATACACCGGCGCATTACCAGTTGTATGCCCAGCCGGCGTCCAAGGGCCGAGTAAGCGCAAGTAGTTCTTTAAAAGCCCACTGAAGTGCTTTCCCCTGTGGCCGGCGGTGACGATTCACTTTTATTATTTCCTACTTTTTAGTGCATCACTATACCACAATGCGATGCCACTATACGATTTCTGCCACCTGCGTAGAGTTTCCCCTGATAACACACAAGCGAGCAGGCGACTGCGTCACGTGCGGCTAGCTTCATCATCATCATCATCATCCTCAGCCTGACTATACCCACTGCAGGGCGAAGGCCTCTCCCATATGTCTACACTTAACCCGGTTCTGTGCTAGCTGAATCCACTTGACCCATGCGAACTTCTTCACCTCATCCGCCCACGTAACTTTCTGCCGCCCTCTGCTACGCGTTCCTTCCCTTGGAATCCAGTTTGTTACCCTAAGCGACCATCTGTTCTCCTCTCTTCGCACTACATGTCCTGCCCAAGTAAATTTCTTCTCCTTAATTTCCGCTAGAATGTCGGTAACTTGAGTTATTTATCTGACCCACTGTGCACGCTTCCTATCTGTTAATGTTAGCCCTACCGTTTTTCGTTCCATAGCCCTCTGAGTTGTCCTGAACTTAAGTAGAGCTCTCTTGGTTAGCCTCCACGTTTCAGCCCCATAGGTAAGATGCAACAGGTAAGATGTAACTGTTGTCTACTTTCCTCTTGAGCGATACCGGTAAGCTGCTAGTCATAATCGGTGAGTGCTTGCTAAATGCCCTCCATCCCAATCTTATTCTTCTTGTTATTTCATGTTCATGGTCCGGGTCTGCGGTTACTACCTATCCTAAGTAGATATATTCGCCTACTACTTCCATTACTTCGCTACCTAATCTAAACTGCTGTTCCTTTCCGAGGCTGTTGAACATTACCTTAGTCTTCTGCATATTGATTTTCAAGCCTACCTTTCTGCGTTTCCTGTCTAGGTCATCAATCATTATTTGCTGTTCATTCCCCGAGTTGCTTAGCAAGGCAATGCCATCAGCAAATCGCAGATTGCTGAGGTACTCTCCATCTACCCTTATCCCTAACTGCTCCCATTCCAAGTCACTAGATACTTCCTATAAGCAAGCTGTGAATAGTACTGGGGAGATTGTGTCTCCTTGCCTAACTCCTTACTTTATGGGAATTTTGTTACTTATTTTATGCAGAACTATGGTTGCTGTGCAGCCACTATATATATCTTCCAAAACTTTCACGTACGGCTCGTCTACCCCCTGATTTCGCAATGCCTGCATCACCGCCGAGGTTTCAACTGAGTCAAATGCGTTTTCGTAATCAATGAATGCTATGTATAAGGGCTGGTTATATTCTGAGCATTTTTCTATCACCTGGTTGATGGTATGGATATGATCGATAGTAGAGTACCGGGGCAAGCTTACCGCTATTAAAGAGACACTTACGAGCGTTTAGGCAGACACGACTTCGCTTAAGACATCGCAAAACTTTCTACGTATGAATTTAATAGGCTTGCGGTGCAACTGTCATACATCTGCGAACAGCCGCAACGTCCAAAAGGATACGAATGCAACGGTCGCAATAGAAAGAGCGGGTGCTGCTGTCGCGGAGTTTTAGTTCGTACGTGGGAGCTTTACGTACGTGAAGCGCCTACGTGTGACCAGTGCGCATGCGCAGAACGTGAAGAGTCTGCGGGAGTTTTGCGGACGTACGTGAGATTCGGATTTTCACGTTGGCGTCTTCACGTTGCTGGCGTACGTAGAGTTGACAACATGGCGACGCCCTGCCCGCTCGCTTCACAGCAATAACAACTTCGCCGCTAATTCCTCGGCGTGATATCGTGTTCTAAACTGTTGTATTCGCTTTCAGCTTATCCAATCTTACCCTCGCGTAAAGTTTCAAGTGACAAATAGCCTTTTCTTTTTAGATAGAAGGACGATTTTTCAGCTGTTAAGCGTGACGCAGAAGTGTTTGTCGTCGTCATAGCAACGATCTCGTGAGATCACGCCAGACCAGAGTTGAGCGAGAAGTGGCTAGAGTGCCAGATGCAAGCCGGCAGCCAACCAGAGCCAATCCTTTGTAGTGGGTTGTGAAGTTGTGAAGCTATAAGCATGAGTTCTGTTAGTTCTGTTGCCCAGCGAATTTCCTTTTCCAAAAGAGACGATCTGGACATGCTTCGCGACGTGAGAGAGTGTAATCCATTCGAAGACTGAAGGCGACACGCAGTGCGGTGGCCGCATATAAGTGTGCGCCTGTCAGAGGCAAAAAACAAAGCCTTCACTGCCCGCACTGTGCGGGAGCGGACAGATCTACTGCTATCGCAGCATGCCGAGAAAGATAGAAGAAGCCTTCGCAAGTGAGTCAATTTGTCATTTCACTTCAATGCGCAGCACGATATGTGGAAAGGAAACGCCAGTACAACAGCTTGTTTTCATTGGCACCTCTTAGGTCCGGAACCGAGGAGGATTACTCGGAGCAGGACCAGCTGCTTGAAGAAATTTTGACTATAGCCAAAGAGAACGGCTACAAAATTAAACAATTAAAAAAAGTTCACGCAAAAACTAGCGGCCGAAGAGCATCCGCTGGTACGAAAAGTTCAGCGCCGGCAGCAAGGGATTCCGCAGCGGAGGCGTACGCTCGGGCAAGGCTTGACAGTTCTGCCGGCTTAGACACAGAATGTTAGTATATGTCATCGCACTTTTGTGGCATTGAATTTTATTTCGAAGACTTGGATTTCAACACACCTTAATTGGGATTCATGTTTTCAATGGTACAACTTCAGGTACGAGCAGCCCCACAGCGAGCCAGTTGTTTGAAGAAATTATGAACTGCACCGAAGACGACTCCGTCCCGGAGGAACTTCCGCCACTGCCTGAGCTCGACGCAGACAGTGGTGGTTCCTTTGAACCCAGCCCGGCGCCTTCACTGGCAAGCACTAGCCGCCCATCAACGCCTGCGTCACGGCAGGCAGTGGAGGACGACGTGGACATGCCGCCTCCAGCTAGGAGCGAGCCCATACGCAGCACAGGTAAGTCACTTTCCCAATTAGACAGCTGCAATTTTTCAGTCAGTCCTATTTCACGGCTGTTTTCTGCTTCCATTAAGAGGATGTTGAGAGCAGCCATTTTTTCAAAGGCAAACAAAGGGCCTTCTAAATTGGTCTAGCAACAGGAGAAATTACGAGAGAATAATCATTAAGCACTGTGACGAATACATTTTTGGCAATCGACGATCAAGAGTAGAAGGTCTGAGTTATGAGTGCAATTCCATCGCTCTGTTGGCACGTAAGAGTGCATCTTATTTTTGTCCACATTCATAATCCCAATTCTGCTGAATATTGTGGTTAAGCATAGAATGTTCCTGATGACATGCAAAATCATAACTCAGCATTATTCCGCATTATGCTTACCTCTATATAAGCAAAAGTGGATGCAAAAAGCGGTTTTATGATTGTGTGTGGCACTGGAAGCAGTGTAGTCTTTTTTTTTTCAATGCATCAATGGGAACTAGGCAAGAGCATTTGACGCGTTTAGCTGGAAGAAATTAAAATTACCTGAATTAAAGTAATTTTAATTTACTTCAGCTAAACGTGTCAAGTGCTCTTGCCAGTTCCCATTGATGCATTGAAAAAAAAAAAAAGACCACACTGCTTCCAGTGCCACGCACAATCATAATAAACCGCTGTTTGCATCCACTTTTGCTTATAGAGAAGTGTGGTTGCTTTTATGCATTGTTACTGAGGCTGCAGTTTTGGACGCATTGTTGTACCCTACAGGAAAAAGAACTCAAGCTGCAAGGCAGGAGCAGGCGGACTACGAGTTCCTGCAAAAAAGAATGAGGCATGAAGAATATATGAAAGAAAAAGACTTCCTTATTGGATCAAGACGCATTGCCATGGAAGAACAGCCTCTTGCCTGGGAGAAGGAGAGAACCTTGAAGGAATTGCACCTTAGGGAAGAAGAACTCAAGCAGAAGGCTGAAGCCAAAGCAGAAGAGAGGCGGTTCCATGCTCAAGATCGTGCTGAGGAAAGGCGTGAGAAGGCAGAAGAGCGCCGTATGTATGCAACGCAAAAGCAAACTTTTCTCACAGTCATGGAAAACCTCCTGAACAAAAGGACTAACATGGAAAACATGTTGAAAATGAATAAATAAAAGGGCTGTTGAAGTTCCCACTGCAGCTGTAGCAGAGGTGAAAAAGGAATATGAGCATTCATTCCACCTTAGGATTCAGTTTATTGTACCAACTATGTGTAGCAGGGCATGAGTGTCAGTCACACTATAACCAAGTAGAGAAAAAAATATTGGAACCAAGGAGAGGTTTGAAGCTAGGTTTTCCAGACAATTTGAATTCAATTACAAGCTTAACAATTAAAACATGCCTGTACAGATATCCAACCAATCACATGTAGAAAGGCAATGAACGAATCTTAACAATGGCAGTGCGCAAGTGCACATAGCTGTTGTACAAGGTATAGCTGAGTCACATTTAAAAGAAATGAGTACACTCTTTAGACTGCTTTACAATGGTGTGGAAGAACCTTTAGCATGTGCGACGACAGTTCAAATACTCATGCAAAGAAGGTGGGCTCAAAGCAAAATAGTCTGACTCCTGGCTGCCATACAAGCATGTATGACAGTTGGCAAGAATTGTCCCTGTCTTGTACATTTGTGCAACTTGTTGTCGAAGCAGTTTCTGATTTTTTTTTTAAGTCCAAAAATGCGAATTCTGCCACCACTTTTCCGAAGCCCCATTCCACAGCCTGTCGCACACGGCTCATGCCGCTGTTGAACGCTAGCTGTGCAGGTGTCGGAGAGTTTCCACCGTATGGTTTCATCAGAAGCGGCTTCAGCGGGTATGCTGGGTCGCCATAGATGACATAATTGTGTCCTCCTACCAGCCTCTCCAGTTTGTCATACAATTTGCTGTCCTGAAGGTTCCCTGCACACACAATTGAAATGCCGAACAATCATCAATCACTGAACATAATTTCACTGAGCCAGAGTAGCAGCTAAATCCATTCAATATTTTCTCAAGATTACCTAATCTCGGCTTCTGAAGAGCCACTGTGATAGATATGGCACATGAGCGGCCAAGGCTGTCAAGGCTGTGGTGTACAAAACGCAGATAGTATATGCCTGTTAGAGGTAGTGAAGGGCTAAACAATTTCAATTTTATTTATAATGTATCCTTTAATAATCTAAGGATGCAAGAAGAAACTACAGTTGCATTTTCCTAAAAGCAAGCTATAGGATAAAAGGAAAGGAATGTGTGCAAATGAAAATAGCAGAGCTCAAGTTAGTGTGACGAGGTGAATAAAAGGCAGCATAATGCTGCATGTCCCTTTCCCTTGACTGTTGTACATGCTGCACCAGCAGGAATGCTCCCGCATTGACCATTAACCTTGATGCTAAAGCAGAGTAGTGTGAACTGTTCCTTTCGTGCTCTTGACAGACGAACTAACCTGCATCATGTCGTCTTCCAGGGTATGCCCCATCCAACTGGCACACAATACCATTGGGGCACATAAGTGATTGATATTTCACACAATGTACTCTCTTGTTCCCCGAAAAATATGCCTGCTGGTTTCTTTTAGGCCGACATATAGGCCGAGCCGTCCCGTCAATAAAGGCCCAGCAATTGGGCAGTGGGGTACCTTTGCTTTTTACGGTCTGAAAATAGAAAACATAGCATAAGAAGCAGCAAAAACAGCTGCTCAATGAAGGGAATGCTCCATAAGTCCTTAGCCAAGTTATAACTGCATGTATTGCACCATTCTTGAGATAACATACTTTTAACGGAATAACTACATGTCAAGTAATTTTCACAGGAGAGTTCTAGATATCGCTTCTATATCTCTTTAGCGCGGTCATACAATTTTGATCAGAAGTTAGTGCTCAGGCAAGTTTGCAGAAGCATCATTTGCAATAAGGGAGTTAAAAGGTTTGTGAGTGGGTGCTCATTTGCAGGTACTGGGCTTATGCAGGAATGTATTTAGGTACCATTTCATTTCATCCTGCGCGATTCACATTAGAGTCCTACACATGAATGATTGCTGCACAGGTTACGGAACGAAGGGGGGAGTAAGCTAATTGACAGCCTGAACTTAATTTGTATTGAACACATGACAGCCTGAACTTCATTTGTATTGAACACATGCTGCCTTGGCGCTGGAATGCTTAGTTCGTCTGATTAGAACCTCAACAAAAATTTATCTGGCTTTATTCTATCGCCAGAAATGAACAGTGTCAGAGAGGCAACAAAAATATTTTAATGTTTTTTTTTTTTCGAATGTGCGTGTGTAATTTCACTGCCTCCTGTTTGCAGTTCTCTGGGCAGTTTTCGGGGAGGGGGGGGGGGGGGGTAGAATGAAGCCAAATTTTTTGTGTCAAATACGTGCTGCTTCGATTCCGTGATTTTTATCGTGTTAAGTTTCGTGGGAAACGATCTTTATCTTATCTGTACGTGTAGTACTGTCCGAGCAAAAACATGACTTACGTCTGCGAGTTCCCTGAGGCAGGAAGGAGCCAGCCACTGATGATTATTGCAGTCACTCAACAAATGTGCAAACGTCGTGGTAATGTGGCTGATTACTTGTGACGCGACGGAGGACATAACAGATGTGTGCAGCCCAAATAGTTCCTGCAAGTCACACCACCTGTTCGGGTATGCAAGGCGTCGGAGCAGAAGGCACATTGCATCGCGACTTGGCACGGTCACTTTCTGTGCGCTTACAAACTGATCTGGCAGGCGCAAAGCTCTGACTAGATCATGCAGACCTTCTTTGCGGAATCTAAACTGCTGTCTGAACAGAGTACTGTCAATGCTATCAATATCGAGCAGTCCGAAGCGGGAACGATACTTGACGAGTTCGTGTTCCCTCCGGCGCCTCAAATCATACTCGATGTCATCGAGTGTATAGTCTGCTTTCAGAAGCCATCGGTCCCTTCTCGTCAACAACAGGTCGTCAATTTCATCCCATGTCAATCGCGACACGACCTGATGATTGCACAAAATACTCGAAGGCATACCGCGAACAGCTAATTGTTCACTGTAGAACGACGTTGAGAACAGCAATTTCCAATTCGACCGACTCTTGGCTACGGCCGCAGCGTGGCTCGGCTGAAGGCAGCTCGACTAAACAAAATTAGTTTTTTTCATCTGCACTAGATGGCGCGGCATAACATGTACGCACAGTTTTTCGAGGCTTGTATGAAAGGTCCATACATTTTCCTTCACGTACGCCACGTACGTGAAACTAAAAGTAGTCCTGGCGAAATGCGCGCAGCGCACGTAGACTTCTCACGTTTGTGTACGTAACTCTGTACGCACGTGAAACTAAAACTGTCTAATAGCTTGGTACGTTGTGTTGTCTGTTTCGCTCGCGTTAGGCTAGCCAGGCCTCTAAACGCGCTGTGGAGCAATCCACTGCTCGGTGCTCCAGACTACAAAATAAATACAATGTAAACGACCGCAGAATAAAGGAAGTCACTAGAGACGTAAGGTGCGCACTGCCGCGTTCTGTTGGGTGGTAGAAAGCGCGTGGTATTCTAAGGACATGCAATGTTAGAAATATGCGCGAGATGACCAATATTTTTTACTCTTGTTCCGAAGGCTTCATTTTTTGTAATTCTCAATTGTGGTGAGACGATTAACAAAAGGCAGCGACGTATCTCTATTTGACATTAAGCGCTACACTTTAATAATTCAGTATCTAAATAATGATGTTTCTAGCCAACCTACTACGTAACCTGTTTGGCCGGTTGGTCTCCGCCAACATTACTATTATTTTGTATTGTACGGCCCGTGTAAATTATTTTTCGCGATGGCATACGATTGTTGGTTATTTCGTAACCTTTCTAACATTGCCCCTGTTTCGCTATTGGAGGGAAATGCTCTGGTACCCCTCAATAGCCCACGTGTCATGTGACCTTCTGTCTCATATAGGCTTTAGAGGAGAGATCGAATTGCAGTACAGGGCAGGCAGTGCTGCTAGGGAGGGTGATATGGATCGCCTCGCGAGAGCAAGGTATGCCAAGGACGCTCAGCACGTATACCATGGAATCGGTCTTCGCCGAGCATGCTCCGAGGACGTTCGATATTCTAAATGCATGTGAGACACCGCCAGGGACAATCGCGCTCTGGAATGTCTGAAAAGAACTCGTCTAAGGAGTATTAAGGCCTGAAGAGGCCAATCCGCAAATCTCTCGTATTTTTTTCTGTTGAATGTGACAAGCGCAGATTCAGTGCATGAAAAAACGATCAAAACGTACGAATAATAAACGTCCTGGAAATTACAAAGGAAATAAAATACAAATCAATATGCGCAGTAAAGTATGTAAAGAGCCTCACAAAGTAAAGAAAAATGCCATACAAGGTTCATTTTATGAAACAAGGACTCTAGATTGCAGCGAGAGGCACCAGAGGGCATTTCTGTGCAATGTTTAAGCGTATATTCCAGTACACTTTCTTGTGGATCAAGGGATGCATACGGCAGACGTGAGGATTAGAAACAGTTTATGAATTCACGATAGTCCAGGGACTCCAAGTGGAAAGGATTCCACTTCCGGCCACCGCAGCTTACGGATGTGTTATCTAGTCTGTTCAGTTCAGTCGTTCAGTCGTGTCCGACTCTTCGTGACCCTATAGACCATATCTAGTGCTCCGCCGTTAGTGAAGGCTGCCATGTTATACTGCCAAGTTTGCAAAAAAGACGAGCGCGGCTGAACAACACAGTACTTATGCAAGTGGACCGGAAGGAAAGACCATATGGCGTCGAAGATTTCAGGATGCTAATGCTTTGCTTTCCCTTGATGCGCCCCCGAGCTGCCCGCTTTAGGTCAAATAAATGACGTGTGGACCGTCACCCTCAAGAGCGCCGGTGCATCGAGGAAATTTTTAGCAGCTATGGATGTGAAATTGAAGACCTGGCCTTCTTTGCTGGCTTACCAAAATAACCAGAACCTGCGCCTCAAACTTCTTTGGGTCTGCATTGTGTTCGCGACATTTCAAAGGAGTGTTGGCGCAGTCACCGATCGGCGAACAGACGTTGGACAACGTGAAAGGGTCCCTCCCCCGAAACCGGTTTCATTTCGCCAACCATCCATCAAGAGAAGTCGAACAGTCCACCCTACGGGACCCCACGAGGTAAAGGAGCGTGCGAAATATGTGCGAACAAGGCTCAACATGGCAGTGCTCCGTAGAGCATCAGCGCATTCTGCGCGGCCGCGCATCGCAGCTCAGTGGCTCAGGCGCGCAATGACCTGGATGTGGTGTTTCGTGTCACATGCTACAGCATGAAAACAGCGCAGCGTGCTTGCGCTGTTTCTGCATTTTTCATCACTGCGGCAGCATACATAAATAGGCAACAGAAAAAGAACATGGTTAAGATTGATAGCGCGTCGTTTGTCAGAAGATAAACATAAATAATGTGTAATGGATCGAGATTAAAATTAAATAACGACCAGGAGATTTGCTTTTGAAATATTCAGTCCTGTTGGTTTCATTGTGGTAGATTTATTCACTAGATATATATAATTTATCCCCTAAAATAATTTCTCAGCCCCCTAAATAGTCGGGAAAATAATGTGTGTGCTCAATGCTCTGCTCTCAAAGAGGTTTTGCCCATCTAAAGTAACTTTTTTTTTCTCTTTTTCGCTCTCAAATACTCTGCTCGCAGATGCTAGGCATTACGTTTACTGCAGTACGAATATTTCAACCGCGAAGTTATACGCCGTTTCTTGAGGGCGCGGGAACAAAGTAATCTTTATTTTGAAGAAATAAACAAGGACTTTGATTTTGTAGGCATGTCTCAGCAATATTGGCCTCTAACGTGAAGATAATAAACCGTGGTATGGCATCTGCGTTAAACAGGTTGCTTTGGTAGTTTGGCATCTTTGTAAAGTAACATTTCCTGATTTATGCAGTGTTTATTGCCTCAATAGAAATCGTTCGGAACTGGTTGCTCGTATTTGCGCCGAATGGCTGCCTCGCATTGTCCTTTGCGAGAGCGCCGTGAAGAAGACGCAGATCGCCAAGGCACGTGTTCCGCGTGCCTTGTTCAGCATGCGGTGATTCGAACTTTGGCACTACGCTGAGCTTTCTTTCACAGCAACCAGCCATCTTGGAACTGTTCTCCTCCAGGTACTTTGATGGAAGCCTGGTTCCCTTCACCGCACCTCCTGAGTCCGCGTTGGCGTGGCATCGGCTCCTGGCTCGAGAACAGGGATCACAGCGTGGACTCTGCGGAGCGGTCATCCCGGCGACTATCGACCTCCGTGATTCACCAGGACTCTGGCTTCTCGGTCCTACTCTACGACTCCATGCTCGGAGTGCACGGAGGGGGTGGTGGCCGGAACTGTCGACAGCTACTTCGGTGTCCACCAAGTCTGCTTGTACGGGACATCGCCGAGCCTGGCATAGCAGTCAGCTGTCCGTCCATCGACCACCGCGGGAGTTTGACACCGATGATCTCTCTGGTGAGTGTTTCAGCAACGCGCTAGATACAACAAACACGATAATCACTATAGCTCTTCATATTTATCTTCATTCGCGCCGTAGTTGTACTCGTGGAAGCAGCTTGCCAGAAATACTCGACTGCTGCGTGAAATATCGTATCAAAAAAATGTGTGCTTCTAATAATTTATGATTGATTGATGTGAGATAGTTGATGACGAGGTAATAAAATTACAGTAATCACCAATTAAAAACTGAACAATTAAAAGGCGGCCCAAACGTGTCAATATGCTTACAACGAAACGCGAATCCTTAAAATGCTGCTTAAGCAAATTTAGAGTGCATAATTGATCAGTTAGCAATAATTTAAAAATGAAAAAAAAAATAATGTGTAAAGGGGTTCGAACATGTCAAGAGGCTGCGAAGGAAGACAGAATGCTTGATGATACTAATTAAGAAAATTCAGCGTATACTTTGTCAATGCTAAACTATATAACAAATTGAAGAAAAAATAATTGCGTTTAAATTGTCAAACTGCCAGAATGAAAAGGCCATGGCTGCTGATTCTAAGTATTTGCACAACATATATTTAAAAAATAAATGTATCACCAAAATAAGAATAATGAAGAAAAAAGTGAAAAAATATCGTCCGCGTCTTTGAAACGCCACCGCGTCATAACTTGCCGCCCCACGTTGCACTGAACACAATAGAATCCACACTGAGACGCACCGAATTTCAAGAAGTGGCGGCCGAGACCCTGAAACGTCCAAAACACAAGCACGAGTCAAAATGGCTAAGGTTAGACACGCATGCGAAGAGCAGGACGATGACATATTCATGAAGAAACTCGTCGAGACATACATAGGGGACACCGAAATTAGAGAGCTACCCGACTACCAGGGAATTCCAAATGAGAAGTTAGATGCGCCCATCACGAGAGCTGAAGTAAGGGCGGAGATAGCGAAACTCAAAACCAAGTCAGCTCCAGGGCCAGATGGAGTCACGAATAAAATGCTCAGGAATTTAGATGACAACTCGATAGAGGCCCTTACCAGCTACATGCAGAAATGCTGGGAAAAAGGGGAGATCCCACCGCTGTGGAAAGAGGCTACCGTGATCCTGATCCCAAAACCCGGGAAGCAACCGAAACTGGAAAATCTCCGGCCTATATCGCTCACGTCATGTGTAGGAAAGTTAATGGAACACATAATTCAGACCAGAATTTCAAATTATATGGAGGAAAAAGAGAAATGGCCAGACGAGATGTATGGCTTCAGGCCCCATCTGAGCACACAGGACGTCATGTTGCGGCTGCAGCAAGACATAATTAATTCCAGAACCAAAGATGCGAAAGTCATTATGGGACTGGACCTAAAAAGGGCCTTCGACAACGTCAAGCACGAAGCCATCTTGGAAGGGCTCCAGCAGGCAGGAATAGGGCTAAAAACTTATCGCTATGTCAGAAATTTCTTAACGGACCGCACGGCGGTTATAACTTTCCAGGAAATACAATCTGGGGTGATCAGGCTAGGTAACAGGGGGACACCTCAGGGATCGGTACTGTCACCCACCCTTTTCAACATGGCCATGAGAGGGCTCCCGAAGGAATTGCGGAAAATTGGGAATTACAACTTAAATTACAGCCTGTACGCGGACGACATCAATCTCTGGATCAACAAAGGGAGCGACACAGAGATCAATGAAACGCTGCAGGCGGCAGCAGATGTCATCTCTAAGTACGCGGCGGACAGAGGACTTAAATGTTCGCCTGAAAAATCAGAAATCTTCGTGTATAATGACAAGGCACTCAGGGACAAACCTCCCTCTGACCCACAGGTGTACGTGGAAGGAAGGGAGATACCAAAAGTAGAGACAATACGAATATTGGGACTCCACTTACAAACACACGGAAGGAACACGATCACCATTAAAAAGTTAGAAAACCACGCGACCCAGACATTAAACCTCATCAGGAGGGTCTCACGTAACGGAGGCGGCCTCAAGGAAAGAAACCTCCTGAGATTGGTACAAGCCTTCATCATTAGCAGAGTGGGCTACGCCACGCCATATCTGAACCTAAAGGCAGATGAGAGGAGAAAGATAGACGCGCTCATCAGAAAATGCGTTAAAAAGGCCCTAGGCCTCCCAACATGTACATCGACGGAGCAGCTACTGGCCCTAGGACTGCACAATACGATTTCAGAAATCACGGAAGCGGTTAAAACCTCGCAACTTGAAAGACTCAGCACGACGCGAGTGGGAAGAGCTACGCTAAGTAACCTTGGAATAGCCACAGACAGGGGGCAAAAGGAAAGGGTTGACATTGACAGGAAAATCA
The DNA here is from genome assembly GCF_055883805.1 of Amblyomma maculatum. Classification (NCBI taxonomy): domain Eukaryota; kingdom Metazoa; phylum Arthropoda; class Arachnida; order Ixodida; family Ixodidae; genus Amblyomma; species Amblyomma maculatum. The sequence goes on from NW_028146738.1 coordinate 27,116,751, forward strand.
GGGCGCACCTAAGTCCCTCCCCTACCCAAAAACATGCACCCTGAGTTTAATAGGGAAAGGCGACAGAAAAGGGCGGAAGCGATAGAAACAATATATCGGAGCAAACCCCCAAATGAAGTTGCCTACGTAGATGCGGCAGGAAACAGACACAGTCGATACATGACCATAGCGGCGGTAGATGGGGGAGGCACCCTCATCACGGGGGCTACCATATTAGGGAAAGAAACCGAGATAGCGGAGGAAGCTATAGCGATCGCTTGCGTTGGCACCAAAGCTAGATATATTATTAGCGACAGTAAAACTGCAATCCAAAATTTCAGTAGGGGGAGGGTAAACCCCTTCACCACCAAAATTTTAACACAAGGAGTGATTGATAGGACGATCAACATCATCTGGACCCCGGCGCACGAATCTGTCAGCGGTAACGAGGCGGCCCACAGTGCAGCTCGAGATCTCTACCTCCGAGCTGTACAGGATGGCTCGGCTCAGGCAGAACATAATAGAGAAGGGCGACTAATCTCGTATCAAGACATTACAGAACACTACAGGCAATGCCGGAGGCGTTTCCCCCCACCAAACACGGCGTTAAATAGAGGTCAGGCAATGGCGTGGAGACGCCTGCAGACTGGAGTATACCCAAACCCAGTACTAAATAAACATATCCGATCAGACTGCGAGGACGATAAATGTAAAAAGTGTGGGGCGAGAGGAACACTCGACCATATAATTTGGGAGTGCGCTTACTCCCCAGGCAGGGCGCAAAACGTTAGCAGTAGGGAAGCCTGGGAAACCTTATTGCGAAGCTCGGACCCTGAGCTCCAACTCACCGCCGTCCAACTGGCAGCAGAGGCCGCCGGCGAAACCAAACCGGCCAGCATCTAATGCGACCATCCCGTGCGGCTAGGCCGCTAAGTCCCCTCCCCCTTACAGGGGGGTGAGACAGAGCGGCCCAGGCGGTGTGGTCCTTCTCTGTTGGACAATAAAAGTTTTCAACAACAACAACAACATATAAGAGAAAAAATGCAAAAAATGAAATATATAAAAGTACACAAACATCGTCTACGTGTTTGAAACGCGATTGAGTCATTCTTAAACGCGGAGATTAAGCGTCTCCCTAAATTTTCAAGCTGAATTACAACAATGACTTCAAAATTCACTAATTTTTTAAGCCTGGGTTGTGACAGGCAAATAGTTGCGTTCAGAACCCAGCAAAAGGCAATTACGGGACAGCTATGTTTTTTTTTCACTCTCCGTATGGTACACACACACACACACACACACACACACACACACACACACACACACACACACACACACACACACACACACACACACACACACACACACACACACACACACACACACACACACACACACACACACACACACACACACACACACACACACACACACACACACACACACACACACACACACACACACACACACACACACACACACACACACACACACACACACACACACACACACACACACACACACACACACACACACACACACACACACACACACGCACGCACGCACGCACGCACGCACGCACACACACACACACACACACACACACGCACGTACGGGCGCGCGCGCGCACGCATGCTCGCACGCACACGCACACAAACACACACGCGCACGCATGCTCGCACGCACACGCGTACAGACATACACACACACACACATACACACGCGCACGCATGCACGCCCTGGCACAAAGAAACACACACACACAGACACATACACTTTGGTCGTGCTCAGTTTTCCATTTGCCGTCATCGTTCAGCTTCCTCTTGTATTTTGATTTCAAGATACCTTTCGCTCAGGTGCCTGCAGTTCGCGCAGTTGTCTCAAGTGAGCTACCAGTATGTAACACTGATGCACGCGTTTTGTAATGTGATGTGTCCCACTAGATAAAGCAACATGGAGACCAGTAATTACTGCTACTTACTACCGATCTTTCCAGGCTATTGACACCACGCGTAATTCTGGTATATTGAAGCGCCATCTATCATTTCGGCCTCTTTCCGGGAAAATGCAACAAATTTAGCACTGCTAACATCGTTTGCTTCAGCCTCACTAGGATAAGAACTGTACCTCAAACTAATGCAATGCATGAAGGACCTCTCGCATGCAGGGCTCTCTAGCTAGCAATTCATAATTACAACTCGTACTCATTCCGTAGCTATGATCCAGGCGGCCACCGATGAATATTCTAACGGACAGTTTACACACAACGTAACTACTTACCAATATAGACCATTCAAACCCGGCCGGGGTTGTCAGTGGTTACTGCGCTCAACTACTGGGCCCAAAGACGCGGGATCGAATCCCGGCCTCGGCGGCCGCTTTCGTCTGAGGCGTAAAGCTAGGCGCCTGTGTGCTGTGCAATGTCAGTGCAGGTTAAAGAACCCCAGATGGTCGAAATTTCCCCAGTCTTCCACAACGGCGTCTCTCATAGCGTTATTCGCTTTGGGCCGTTAAACCTCACGATGCAAACAGGCAATTCAATACGTCTGAGGCGTAAAGCTAGGCGCCTGTGTGCTGTGCAATGTCAGTGCAGGTTAAAGAACCCCAGATGGTCGAAATTTCCCCAGTCTTCCACAACGGCGTCTCTCATAGCGTTATTCGCTTTGGGCCGTTAAACCTCACGATGCAAACAGGCAATTCAATAACTGTAGCCGTACCTCAGTGTTGGTAGAGTACCGGCCGCGAAATGTTGTGGAGAGGGTTCGAAAGCTACATGGTTTGTGTGGAACGTTTTTGTTTCGTCAATTGCTTTTATGCATCATATGATTTTACCATACATTAATATTTGTTGACTCACTAAAAGTCTCCATGCTTTCCTTGCTTTGAGTGGCAGTTTCCTCCGTTCGTATGTTTCGGATTTCAAACGCTTTATTTCTTTATAATTATACGCTGATCAATTGGGCCACCTAATATGCTTTTAGGGCTCTAGTAGGCGGATGCAGCGTCTATTACAATAGCACTGAATGATTTTGGGAGGTGTCGTGAAATTTTGAAAAGTTGGGGATCATAGCTTGCGCTTCAGCTGGACTTGAATTATGTGGACCTGAATGAAATTTACGTCGACGTCCAAAATAATATTCATCCGATGTCGACAAGAGTCACGTTGTTAAATTAGGGATGAAAAATCTTGACAAAGTCTAACCCCCCCCCTCTTCCCCCTCTATCCTTTTTCATTGCTCGTTTATATCGTGCAGTCATCTTTTTCCTCTCGTTCTACCTGGATCCTAAATACAGTGTGTAGCATTAAGGAACATAAATTATAAGTTTATGTTGCGAATGAATAGCCGACAATATCGGACGCCAATTGGGGACAAATTCAGAATCAGTAAATTATAAGTAAAAACCGATACGTTACCAACCGAAATGATTATGCGAAGCGAGGCCTGCATAATATGATAATGATTCTTACAATCATCATTGATTACTCCTCATGCAATGATAGCGTGAAGAATTGGTTTCTATGCTGCACGTTTTTATGACGGCCCGTATTCCTTTTCACTTTGTATCCCCTAGTTTGAAAGAAAACACAGATTTGTACAAGCAACAACTGCCCAGGTTCTTCCTATGATAGTTTACAACAGCGCCGCAGGGTAGCCGGTGTGGTCGTGGCGACCAAATGGCACTGTCGCTTTTTTGAGATCTACCCCAAAGATTTTGTGCACAGAAGAGCGTCAGATCGGGTGAACTAGTTTGTTCGACAGGATGATGATCATTAAGATGAATGTATCAATGTTTGAAGTTTTTTGCATCTGTATTGATTATTGCTCAATTTTTCATCTTCTTTTTGCAACAGCATACGTAAGAAGTTAAAACAAAATTACTGCTGTAGCCCCTTTATATACCGCTGCACATGTAATGTGCTGTTTTTCAAATGAAAGTGCTAGGTATAGCACAACTTCGCATGTCCCCCAGTGTTCATTGTGTGCAGAGGACGGCCCAGGCTCGGCTCACAGGAGTACGCGGACCGGCAAGTGTCTTGCGCTTCTCGGGATTCCACCCCCGTGGTTCACGTCTTGTTGTCCAGGTTCCACAGCCGGAGGGAGCGGTCATGGCTTCCTGAGAGGAGGTAGAGGCCATTGGGGTCTATGGCCAGACTTTTGACAGCGACCAGGTGGGCCACCATTTCAATAATTTTTGCGCTATGATATACACAGATACACAAGAAAGAATTTTTGCGCAACGATATGCACAGATACACAAGAAAGCAGGAGCCACGTACACAGGACAAGCGCGCTTTCTTGTGTATCTGTGTATATCATAGCGAGAAAATTCTTGAAATGGTAAACCAACTAGCCCCCATTGCTGCTTTTGCTTTGGGCCATCATTTAATGCAAAATTAGGGCGAAATCCTTTAACGCCTCATACTGTCGTCGGCAAATGTGTCCGCGTTTCGATTGCATGCCTTATATGGGCATATGGCAATCACCATTGAATCGATGCCTAACCATTAGCAATCGGTTCATATCGGAACAATATTTTAGGTATTTTCAAGACAATGTCATGATAATTTACGACTAATAATAAAATAGTTGAGCAAATGCTCTTAGGAACCCATGCATTTGGAGGTCATCATAACTATCACAATTTTCATCACCTTGTAGTTAAGGGGTGTTTAACTAACATTAACCAGACATTAACTAGTACTCACAAAGTGCAAGTCATGGTCAACTATCACTAACCAATAGTAAAGGTTAGACGTTTCGGGAAGTCCATAGTCGTCTCATGGTGACGTCATGACCGCATGTGGCGTTAGCATGACGGCACATTCGGTCATGTATAATGCCCACAATTGAAATTGACGTAAAATTTGGTCCTGACGTCATGGCTCGTGATGACGTCACCAGGATGTTCACGCATATACGAAGCAGACCCCGCTGAGTATTCAATCCCGGCGCCCGTGCGCCGCCTTCCAGTCGGCGCTTCCTCGAAAGCCGCACCACAGGGCATATATAGAAATTGATTGACAGCAAAAAAAAATGCGTAATCGGTCACTATTGTAATCAATCACAAACGGTCTCGCAGTCAATCAAAGCAGCGGTCTAAGCAGGTCTAAGCAGTGCGGCGGGGCAGGCTTCCGCCTTGAAGAACTTTAGTGAGCCAAAGTGCCGCTGAATATTTTTGAGAGTGTTGTTGTCGAAGCGAATGTGTCGATCCTCATGCGCCCTCACCGTCATGGGCGAAGAATGGCTCACCACACAGTCGACCTGCTTCCTCAGAGCACTTGCCTCTGCATTCTGGTCACTGTGGAGCAGCACCACTGCTTTCCCGTCTCTATGTGGCTGATGAGCGAACGTGACGCCGTGTAAGCCACTGCCATCTGGTTGGCATCCACTGACGTCGAGATGACGTCAGCAGGGCCCGGGGCTGTGTGGATGAGGGGCAGGGCAACTTGATGTGGGAGACTAGAGTCGGGCTGTGCCATATAACGCCCGAGCAGGACAGCAGCTGCAGCTTGGTGGCATGCATCGAGAGGCCCACACAGCATATGTGTGGCCACATGGGGCGCTTAACAGGATACCCGGCTCAAAGGAGCCATCAGGGTCGATGTCTCAGCTAGGCACGTTTGAGCATAGGATGATGTCAAGGTCGCCGCTGAAGCACTGCTCTCAGTCACACCCAATGCCATGCGCAGCACGGGGCCCGAATTCGGCCTCAATATGTGTACTGGTTCTGCATGGAGGGCTGCCGCATTCTTGGCAGGCACTGTCTCCTGCAGGTTCCACAGTTTGAGTGTGTGGTCTTTCGTGGCTGTAATGAGCACAGATTCGATCTCATCGAACAAATTGTGGAGAACCGTCGCATGCACAGCTGGGTCGGTGTGATCGGACTATTGGTAACACATGCGTAAGGAAGGTTACACACTTTCCACAAGGGACGCGATATTGTCTCAGGCAAAGCAACAACTGCCAAGAAGAATAATTCTCTTTGCGAGTGTTGCCACTGGAGTGTCTGTTTCCAATACACCCTCATATGCGCTGCATAAGTCTCGCGGCAAGTTTGAACAGTTAAGCAAGCTTCCTCATCGTGACCCATTCAGGACGGCCTATCAAACACACTAAGCGCACCCAGGAAGGAAATAGAACGGCTTTCTGCAGGTCGTTGGTCTGTTTTAACATGTTTCGATTATTATTTCAATTATCTTCGGCTTGCGTACTCACCTATGGGGCTGAAACGTGGAGGCTAACCAAGAGAGTTCTACTTAAGTTGAGGACAACCCAGAGGGCTATGGAACGAAAAATGGTAGGGGTAACATTAAGAGATAGAAAGCGTGCAGAGTGGGTCAGAGAAATAACTCAAGTTAACGACATTCTAGTGGAAATTAAGAAGAAGAAATGGACATGGGCAGGACATGTAGTGCGAAGAGAGGATAACAGATGGTCGCTGAGGGTAACAAACTGGATTCCAAGGGAAGGAAAGCGTAGCAGGGGGCGGCAGAAAGTTAGGTGGGCGGATGAGATTAAGAAGTTCGCAGGGGTCAAGTGGATGCAGCTAGCACAGAACCGGGTTAAGTGGAGAGATATGGGAGAGGCCTTCGCCCTGCAGTGGGTATAATCAGGCTGATGATGATGATGATGCGTTATGTATGACCTTAATCGAATGAAAACATTTCGCACATAGCACTTGTTAGTGCTTGTGTCGTTTCTCGCGATATTAATGCATATGCGCTATAACGCTTTGCAAGATGATTGTGCATCAGTTCACCTATACAGAAGATGCAATGCTGCTATCAAAACTGTCGTTTTTTGCGGCTGCTGTTATGCTTCTGGCAGGACTTGTGTCGAAGTTTCAAATAAAGATATGTCTTGGAAAGACCACTGCGAGATGGACGAATAAGTAAAATTTAGCAGGCGGCTAGACGGAAAATCGAAACGTGTAATCGATTAATCATTATTTCAGAATGATGACAGAGCTCGCCGTAGTCGCATTTAAGGAGCAATGAACGGAAAGTGCTCGAGATGAGACTCTTAGTCGGATAAACAAAAAACTGTCTAAACTAGATGAAGTTCTGTAGCTATCAAAAGGGAACGAGGAATATATTAGAAAGCTTGAAGGTACTCTGCTGCGCCTGGAAAAAACTGTAGCGGAACAGGAAAAAAAAAATAAATTATGAGGACCGTGCTCGAAGGAACAACGTTGTGGTGTTTTTGGGATCCGAGAATTGCTTAATGAAACTCGGTCAGACTTAGAAGAAAAAGTAATTAAAGAAATATGTTATGAGAAACTTGGGGTAACGGTTACTACAGTCGAACGCATTCATAGGATTGACAGGGCACATAATAACAGACATCGGCCAATAATTTTCCGAGCGTACAATTAGAACAAAAAACTGACCATCTTTAAGAACTGCCATAAGCTGAAAGATACCGGCATATCGGTTTCACACGATTATTCCTATGCCACGCAGCAAAGAAGGAAAAAGTTATGGCAGTCCACAAAAGCAGATGAACAGCCTGGAATGAAACCGAAGTTAGTTCACGATAAACTTGTGATAAAGGACGAAGTATACATTTGGGACGAAGAAAAAAGCTGTCGAAAACGGCTGCGAGGCGAAGATGATGGCCAACAAAATTGACATCATGATGACAACGTCAGTCGTCATAATCAGCTTCAATGCACAAAGCGCATGCAATAAGCAAGAACCAATCGAGCACATGCTATTATCTTACGATCCTCATATTGTTATCATAAGCGAGACATGGCTGCACTCTGACATTCCTAATAGAGCAATTTTTCCGCCATCGTACACTTGCTACCGTAGGGATCGAGGGTCAAGGGGTGGTGGCGTTGCTATTTTGGTGAAGAGTAGCATTTCTTCACGCGTGATGACTGATATTGGTGATGATCACGAAAGTGTCATTTGTGAGGTCGATTTCTTTGTAAACCCTGTCATTGTTATTGCTGTATATAGAAAACCTGGCGCACAGCCTGATTTTGTGCACTTTATGCATGATCACCTGAGTACTTTCAAAAAGAGTAGTTTTGTAATCGCCAGAGATTTCAATCTTCCGCACGTTAACTGGGATACAATGGCTACAAGAACCAGTGATGTTCAAAGGACCGAGGCTCTGTTTTACATGCTCCTTTCGTTTCATCTAACCCAGACAGTCCATTCACCTACGCGTGTAACTCCAACTGGGGAGTCCATTCTGGATTTAGTTTTTTGTTCCAATAGCATACACAAGTATACTACAGATATACATGAGGGAATATCGGACCATAAGCTGGTATCTTTCAGTGAACCTTCTTCAAAGATTTTCAAAACCCACCACAGAAAAATACGTCACTATAAAAACCTACGCCTTGGCTGACCATGTTAGCATTGTCCAGTACTTAGAAGATTCCTTGTACACATTTCACTCTACTGACATTAACACACTCTGGAGAAATTTCTGGTCCATTTGCCATTACTGTATGCGAAACTTTATCCCCAACAAGAGAAAGAGGGTTGCCAGGACTAATCCTTGGATTTCCAGAGAAATTATCCATTTAAAACGTAAACTTAGACGGTGTCGTAGAAATAAATCTGCCAGCTCCACATTTATTGTGACCCTTAAATCAACCCTAGCGGCTAAATTGCGCGAAAGTAGGAACCGTTACTTTACGGAAACACTTGGACGTTTCGTAATAGAAAATCCAGCGAAGTTCTGGCAGTTTATTTCCCGTAAAGATAATTCAAAGCTCGACAAAATAGTTCTGGATAACCGCACTGTCACAGTTAAAAATGAGATAGCAAATGCTTTCAATCGCAATTTTCAAAGTTTATTTTCCAAAAAAGATGAGATAATCGGTGCCACTCAAGACAGTCCAAGTGAAGCTAAGTTCAATGTAACCAGAGAAGGTGTTTTAAACTTACTTATGCGTCTTGATCCTAAGAAAGCATCAGTACCGGATGACATTTCAAATTCATTTCTCAAGACGTACGCTGAATTTTTAGCATCATATTTAGTAATACTATATGAACAATCCATACATACTGCCACCGTACCCGATGACTGGAAAATATCAAGAGTCGTTCCTGTATTTAAGAAGGGTTGTAGATTAGACGTCAATAAATACCGTCCTATCTCACTAACATCTACTGTTTTCAAACTCTTAGAACACATACTGGTTATTGAACTAAATACATTTCTGGAACGGAATGAAATATTTACCAATGCACAACACGGTTTCCGACGAGGCTTTTCTACAGCTACACAGTTAGTTACAACTGTTGATGAAATTTCTAAAATCATGGATATTGGAGGACAAGTTGACATTGTTTTCCTAGATCACTCAAAAGCCTGCGAGAAAGTGCCTCATAATAAGCTGATCACTAAAATGCAAATGATTGGTGGGCCTAGTGAAATTGTACATTCGATACCCTCTTATCTCACAAAGCGCAAACAGTTTGTTACTGTTGATGGTGTCAACTCTTGTTTACTAGATGTCCTTTCTGGCGTTCCCGAGGATTCGGTTTTAGGGCCTACATTGTTTAATCTTTATATTAATGATCTGGTCGAAGCACTGGAACCAACAGTTTCGATTAGATTATTTGCCGATGACTGTATAATTTTAAAAGATATTAAATTCGTTCATGATCAAATAACTCTAAACAAACATTTGCAATTATTGGAACGATGGTAGAATGAATGGGCGATGGTCATTAACTTCGAGAAAACTGTTTTACTTAGCATCACAAATAAAATTAATAAACTTGAATTTCAGTATAACATAAACAGAAACCTAGTCAGGCAGGTAAATTAATATAAATACGTAGGCGTAACGATTACTTCCAGACTAAAATGGACAAGGCACATTGACAGTATATGCTCTACAGCACGTAAAATCTGGGTTTTTTAAAACATCGCATGGGTGAGTGTCCAAGCCCATTAAAACTTAAACAAAGCATATATCAGACCCACACTTGAATATGCCTGTGTGGCATGGGACCTTTATAAATCGAATGACACCCAAAAACTTGAGAATATGTAACGCTCAGCAGCCCGTTTTATTTTTAATCGATACATAAGCCGTGACTCACCTTCATCTATGATTCTTCTTGCCGGCCTTGATCCACTTATTGAAAGGAGAAAGAAAGCCCGTCTAGCATTCCTTCAATCATTATATTTTTCCACAGTTGGCATCAAACCTGACACCTACCAGAAAAGATTCCTCCTGACCCTCTCGCCATAAGCACTGTCTTGCCTTGTCACCTATATTTGCCCGAACTAATATGTAGAAATTCTCGTTTTTTCCACGAACAATCGCAGTCTGGAACGCCCTACCGATTGACTCGCCGTTTTTATCGACTCCCAATTGAAGTGTCATATGTTCTACTATGCATTGTATTCTTTGTGTTATCAGTTCATCGCTGTGTAAAATTCTTTGTTTTATTGTTTTCAAACTGCATGACATCTGATGCAAACCACCTCTCCTGCTTGGGCATTTAATATGCCTGCAGTATTTCTTAAATAAATAAATAGATACCTTTGTTATTTAGGTCTGCTCCTTTCGACAGGTTCTAATCTCCACTTGTCCTTAAGGATAAATGCCAAAAGAATCGAAGCGATGTGTTTTCCCAGCCAATGTCCTAAGCCAATCCGAAAGACTCAATGGTTTTTCTGGACTAGTGGCATCTATTTGAAATATTTACAGCTGCCTTACATTTTCGTAATTGTATCATCAAATTACAGACGGCGGGATCGCTCTATTGATTACAGATGCTTACAGAAGGAAGCGGGAGCGAGTGTTACCCGCGAACGCGCGTTCTACCGAAGCGCTTATCGACCAACCTATGTGTGCCGTACAATTTCAAGGGTGTCCTTTAAGGGCTGGGTGATCGGTGAGAGCTGTCTTTCTAATTAAAGACATGTATTAATATAGCTGTACGTGGCACACTACAAAAGCAATGTCCAATAATATTGTCAAAGAAACTAAAACTTTAACACGTAGGAAAGAAAAGACTTCATCCTAGGTAGACAAGCAATTCTAATTTTAACTTTCATTCTGGCCCGTGCATTTTGTCGAAAGTAGTTCTCTTTTTCTTTTTTCTACGCAGGTACAGCACATTTCTGAGCCCACCATGTACCGGCTTTATTTGTGAAAGCGACACATGGGAGGATGTCCTGCTCGGATATTTTATTATGCGTACAAAGTATTGTATACAAAATGTTTACTTCTCAGAATAAAAACAACGTATGATGCTATCAAGTGTCTTCTGACATCGAACTGGTAAAACACCTGCGCTCGTTGAGCAAGTAGGGAACACGTTCCATGTTTTAAGAGCGTATTAATATGACTGATTTTATTCTCCACAGCAAATGTTAGTGCGAAATCAAATGAAAATGGTTTCGACTACAGCCCAGTGGCAAACATCTGAAAAGCTGTTGCAGCGAGTGTATGTTAGCAAGCATTTGTAGTAGCACAAAAGGAGCACATTTTATGTGAAATTGCTACTTTTCTACACCTATAGCTCTATAAATGAGACGTGTATTTGTTAGCTCTAGAACAGAGGAAGAAGGAAAATGAGAGTTGTCAGAACGATTCCGTGAATAATATTCTGAAGGAACTGCTGTGCAATGTGGGCCGCTTTTGTGTAACATCTATGATTTGAACATGCCTTTTAGAAACGACGGATTTAGGTTGGTGCTGGCACTAATTTTGGGTAGATGCTTTTCTCCGAAAGGCTCGCTTCGACGCAAGGACCGGAGCTGTGCCTTTATTCCTGAGCATAAACCTTTAGGCGCAGTGTAAAAATACTTGATTTTATTACTGTCACATGGGTACAAAGCCGCCAGTTTTCTCGATGACACACGGCCCACGTAAACTTAGCGATTCTCGAAGATGGCGTCATGGAGCGATTAACTACCAGCTACGAGGTTTCCCAGCGAAGTCATTAAACTCCAGAGGCATCTGCTCCAAATTTGGTATCGCATCACCGTTCCACTACGTCTAATTCCCACAGTCGAGATGGAAGACATTGCAAGGCCCCCTTCCTCAGCGTATTTGCTTTGGACTCAGACAACGGTATCGACTGCCACAGACAAGCGCTTTCGGACACCGCCAACATTCGCCTTGGTCTGACGAAGTTCAGAGAAAAAAATTCATTTCTGAAATCTGTGCAGAGTGAGACGGCAGTTCTTTTTTTTATCGCATATTAACGAAGCATAGCACATTACACGTTTCGGCAGCCAATATTCCAATGTGCTAGCATTATCAGGCGCTCTCAGCGGTTTGTGCGATGTCTGAGTGCCTCCTCATGAACAGAAAAAGACATCAGATATAAAACGTCTATCAGAGCATATTCGGCAGGAATACCTTGTAGAAACCCCGCCGGGGTGGCGAAGTGGTTACGGCTCTCGACTTCTGTTCCCAAGGACGCGGGATCGAATCCCGGCCTCGGCGGCCGTTTTTCGATCGAGGCGAAAAGCAAGGGGCCCTTGTGCTGTTGCGATTTCAGTGCACATTAAAGAACCCGAGGTGGTCGAAACTTCCGAAGTCCTCCACTACGGCGTCTCTCAAGCCCTGAGTCGCTTTGGGACGTTCAACCCCACTAAACCAAACAATACCTTGTAGAAGGCAAATATGTAACATCACAGTCCCGGCGACGCCAAGTTTGTTTCATTCAAGGGTAGATGGGCTGTATAAAGTAATATGCAGATAACAGCATGTGCTAGGAGAAGTGTTCGGAAGGAGGTGTAATGTAATAAGGAGCTCATGTGACAGTTTAAGGCTTTCATAAAGAAATTATGTATTTTAATGGCAGCGAAACATGCCGATTGTGATTCAAAGACGATAATATTACAACTGGCAATGCTTTGTCGTGTGGTAATCTAGTAATAATGAAATCTATTTGGGGCCACCTCAGATTTGGCAATGACTTGGCCTTCGCTGAAATGCTCTTTGGAACCACCCAAGCCATGCTCTACAGACATGCCCATACTTTGATTGGGTTTGGGCCCTCACACTGAATTCGACATCCTCAAACATCGCCTTGACAGAACATCCTAATAAACTTGCTCGCTAAACAAAAAGCACTGAACAAGGGTAAAGGGCCGAAGTCGCAGTTTGCAGGTCGAGCCAGCGTTTCGACAAGTAGACTCGTCTTCGTCCTGACAAAGGCACGTCCACTTGTCGAAACGTTGGCTCGACCTGCGAACTGAGGCTCCCCCCTCTACCCTTCTTCAGTGCTCATTCATACCGCGTAAGCCGTCTTCTTGCTCTCGTTCTACCTGGTTGCTCGGTTAAGGTCACACTTTGCTATCCTCGTCGGATTCTTTACCAACAGCGGCGGTAGGAAATGTGGCATTGGTGGTGCAACCTTGCACGCCCTCAGCGTATATGCGCCCAGGCAACCCTTTTCACTGTCGAAATCTTGCGAATGCCTTCAAACCTTCTTGTTGTAAAGTATGAGCTATCATTTTTATAACGTCGCTGTAATGACTATTCGCTAGCAATAATATAATACAAGACTCCTAAAGATGACTTCACGAAGGCTGTTCATAGTTTTATCCCGAAGTGGCACATGCGCTTTCTTCATTCTTGGTCATTCTTTTCGTCTTCTAGTTGTTTTTTTTATCTTTTTATTCCAGGGCGCGCGAACGCACAAGGAAAAAAAAAACACTGATAAGCAAGGAATTTTTTTAGGAATCCCGAAAGGTCTCTACATTGCCAAAGCCATTCTCCGCTGTAAATTGAAAGAAAGCATCAATGGCGAATGTGCGCTTTAATTATTAATATAGATCCACAATCCTTCAGAATCACTTTATGCTCGTGAAACGTATCCATAACTCTATAAGGGAGCTTTGAAGTCTTCCAAAGACAGCAGCACAGAAGTGCTGGGATCAAACGGGGCATATGTTATTCAGAACAGCGAGCGGGTGGCTGTGGCGATTATATTTTACAGTTTCGTTGTGGCGTTTTAAATGAGAAAACGTCTATCAGCTATCCGCAGAAACTTCGGACAGAAAGTGCCAACTCCACCTGTCAGTCATAAAAAACGAATACAAATCCTGTCTCCACTGGTGATGGGACCTCCTTGTATCGGGTACCCAGCAAATCTCTTTAACCTGTAGCGCCACGCTCTAAATCTCGCTTTTCTCCATTTTCGTGACTTTGGCATACATTAGTTCACGAAAAGAAACCCCAATCACATATGAAGGACACATGACTATGTACTTTTATGGATATCATGATCAGGCAATGTTAGCATTGTTTCGTGACAATGACAATCCCGCCATAACAACGAAAGTCTGCACCCTTGAAAGCGAGTCGGGTGGTCCGGTAGCTTTTTGTATGGCGATAAACAAATGCATACTCTCTCGAAAATGCATTCCAGCAGATCGTGCGTTCCTGTCACAGTGATAGCCTGATATTCCAGACCACCATATAGAGTGGAAGCTCAAAAGCATAATTACATAAAATACTACCCTATCCTCATTGCTTATGCTTAAGTATCGATCGTTAAGGAAACTGGAGCCAGGCACGGAATCGTGAGAATAACATTGTAGTTCTTACTCTCTAGTGTGAGAATGATTGTAGTAGTCACAATGACGTTGCAATGGTAATAATGATAATGATGATACCAGCCATGATAGGAGGGTGCTAGTTAGAGGGGTTGGTAATAATAACTACAGCAAATGCGATTCACCGTGTGCAGCAGCAACGCTAAAACGTTCGCATTACTGCAATCTAGACTTTTTTGGGGGGCAGTATTTCACCTGAAGCATTCACAATGTAAATGAATGTGTGCATTTTCGTAAATGAATTGCTCTGTAAGAACCATGCCGTCAGATGTTTAAGGGCTGACACTTGGCGACAGGATCGACGAGGAACAGGCGCCGCTTTCTCGTTCGCACACTCACGCTAGCTACGACAGAATCGTAGACGGGCCATTCCTCAGCAATCATTTGGTTACTTCACATTTTATCCCCTTAACATGCGCGTTCTTGAGAAACATTTTGACTCATTTCACTTTGCCCAGTATGGTATGTTCCCAGTCAAGGGTAACGAGTGCTTCTGCAGCGTGAAATGCCCAGCTGGAAATCTTCGTTACTTTGTTGTGACCTGTTTTAGGAGTGAGTTCCATGTAAGCAAAAACAAGCGCGAACGCGACGCTAGCAATAAATGTCAGACGCCCTCGCGGGAAGAGTTTTTGCACCTGTCACTGGACAAGTCGCACGGAGGGTATCGATCTGCTAGACAAAATTTCGCTATTCGCTCAAAAGTTTACCCGCCATTAGCCAAGCGTGAAATAGCTCCTCTTCTTACTTCTGCTTTCGTCTGAACCAGCGCGAGAATTCGCATTAGCACTCATACAGGTGACAAGGAAAGCAACAGAAGGAAGGTTGAGCAGAGAGGAACGAGAGATGCTCTAGACGCGGTCAACCCTGCCTGGTCACCCGAGGGATGACTGCCTGGAGATACGAAGACGGCTCGCTAGTCCTGGCGTCGCGCCTATTGAGCTCGTCGTGTGCACCATCTCCATGAGCGCTGCCTGCAGCTATGGCCATCATCTCCCACCTCAAGCACCGGATCATCGCAGTGGCGTCCAGACGCAACCTCATGAATGTCGGGTGAGCGGGGGCATCCAGCTCTGATTAAAATTTTTACTTTTCCTAATTCGTGTGTGATTCCTGCTCTCCACCCCGAAAAGAGCCCTATGACCAGGACATCACACATGAGTGTTACTTATATTAGGCTTGGTTTATTAAGAGATGGCCACCGTCATCAGTACTGACAATGATAGACCTAGCGTATAAATATAAGACATTGCCTGTAACCTAGTTTCTTCCGACGAAGGCCGGTTTCGCGTCCGAAACGTCAATACATACTATTTCTTTACCACCTCTGACTGTTTTTCTCAACGTGTATATATTGTAACGTCAATGTCAAATGAACGAATGAAACCGACAGTCGGAGATATTCGGAGGTCGTAGGTTCGGTCTCCACCATCTGCACGTTCTTTTCCCTCTACTTTGTGTTTATCTTTTCCCTAAACAGATTACGTTACTAATTTATGTGATTACCGGAGTAAATATAAAAAAGACAAGACAAAGTACACTTCCCAATGCTTTGCTTGGCCTCGCCGACTGTCGGCTTCGTTCCTTCATGTATTATAACGAGTACCCTCCTTTCTTCATGACACACATATATATATATATATATATATATATATATATATATATATATATATATATATATATATATATATATATATATATATATTGTGAGGCAGAAGGACGCACCAGCAAATTAACCTTTCCATTTTAGATTGGCCGGCGCTACCGACTAGCCACAGCTATAGTGCCCAGAAATATACTAGGCACACTATACCACTGCTCATCAACACTTCGTCTTTTTCCCACGACACGATCTCCGCTGATGATTACGCTCAGATGAAGATGAAGTTCACTCCCAATGCTTACAACCTTCGCCGTCCCAAACGAAAGCGACAATCGTCTTCGCAAATTATATCTCAAGGTCGCCGGTTGAAGTTTTTCAAACGCGACACGTGCACAATCTCGGCGCCGCGAAACCGACGATAGCGAAAAGGCGATGCAGGTGTGATGTGATCGTTTACCGGGGAAGTTTGTTCTAGAACTGTGCACGGGCCAATAAAACGGTTCAGAAACTTTTCACACAGGCCGGGGATGCGAGTAGGTGTCCAGTGTGACACTTCGTCTCCAGGGCGGAACGACACCGAGCGATGGGTCGTATCATACGTGCTTTTGCTGGAAGCTTGAGTGGCTTCCGTTTGAAGGCGGGCATGATCACGGCAGTGTGCGATACGAAACACGAACTGTTCGTTGGAAGGCGCGGCAGAAGGAGTGGAAGCTGAGAAGAAGGATGCTTTGAGGGTGAAGGTAGGGTGGCGGCCATAAAGAAGAAAAAACGGAGAGTAGGTGGTGGTTCGTTGAAAGGCAGTGTTGTAGGCGAAGATGACAAAGGGGAGTAAAGAGTCAAAGTTATTGCGCTGAGGGTGAATGTAGGTGGATAGCATATCAGAAACCGTGCGATGAAAGCTTTCTGTGAGGCAACTAGTCTGAGGGTGGTAAGGTGTAGTTTTGTGCACCGTGCCTGAAGCATGAACCACTTCTGCGAGGACAGTGGAGAGGAACGACTTGAAACGATCTCAAAGAAGGAGGCGAGGGGAGCCGTGGCGAAGACGTATGGTGTGGAGGAAGAAGTTGGCGATTTCGGAAACGGAGCCGGAAGGAGTTGCTCCGCTTTCAGGGTATCTGGTAAGGTGGTCAACAGCAGTAACGACCCAGCGGTTGCCAGCTGGAGTCAAGGGAAGGGGTCCATACAAGTCGATTCCGACGACTTCGAAAGGCGTGAAAGGACATGGAAAAGGTTGCTAGAAGGCGATGTAGACCGCTTGCGTCATTGACAAGGGATGCAATGCTCTACATATTTCAATACTGAGTTTGAAAGGCCAGGCCAGAGGACACGACTTTTAATGCGGTCGTAGGTATTGTGGTATCCAAGGTGACCTGCAGGGGGGGTCGTCGTGAAAGGCTTGTAGAATGTTAGAACGCAGGGAAGAAAGAATTACAGGAACCCAGGTGTGGCCCAGTGGGCTTTAGTTGTGCCAAAAAGAATTTGACATCCTGTAACTTGAAATTGCTGAGCCCATGACGGAGACGGGCATTTGGAGATCTAATAACGCCGGTGAGACTATCAATCAGCTTTCGACAGTAAGGGTAAGCACTCTGGTGGTGAGCAAGATTGCAGTCTATATCTGGCGTGGGTGCAATAGAGGCGACGCTCAAAGACTGGATAACTGTAGGTTTTAAATGGCGCGACTCCGTTTGGAAAGGAGAGGTATGCAAGGACAGGTGTTGCGACGGCGAAGCAATAGAGCAACGAGAAAGAGCGCCGGTGTCCTTGTGTTTCTTGCCCGATCTGTAAGTGACAGTGAAGTCGTACCTCTTGAAGGCGGAGGATCCACCGCCCGAGAAGACCGGACAAATTTTTCAGGGGATACCCGGCATAGGACGTGGTGGTCAGTGACGACCGTGAAGTGACGGCCGTACAGGTAAGGACGATATTTCCAACATATATGCGGTTTCTGCGGCCGACGTCGCATGTGGACAGCCTCGAGAGAGGCGAAAAGAATCCGGAGACACGAGTCTCGCGTTCGCCTTTCCCCTTCCTGTTCCCCACGAAAGTTTTACTGGGCGCCGCTTCGTTTAAAAACCTCCGCTTGACGACCTGAACATTGCCACTGTAAATAAAAAGTGGAAAAGTTTACAAATAGCAGGTTAGGATGCAGGCGTGGCATATCTTCGAGCTAGAGCTCACTGCGTATTTGTACCCGCGCTGCACTGGTCTGCGTGTAAGTATGGATATTATGGTACGTCCTATGTCTCTCAGTTAAAGAAAACAATCAATTTGTACAAAAAATGGTTCTAGCTAAATTGAAAATTACTTTTGCATATAACATGCCGAGACCATTCTGACAGCAAAAATTGCTATGCCCATATGGGGAGTAATAATTTGTCCAATGTCAAAACGTTTTTCGCCTTCATATTCAGCAATTCTGTGTATACCGGAAAGGTTTGTGGTTTACTTTTGACCAAAGTAAAAAAGAGCAATTTCGCGAATGAGAAAGAAAATCACATTTATTAGCAACAAGAAGTTACAAAAAAGTGGCGAAATGAAAAAAAAAAAGAAAACACACAAAAAGGAGGATTAACGCTAGGATATCCGAAGTATGGTAGCGCGAAGGAAGAACAACGGAATTGAGATTCAGTTTGAGAGTGCTCTTATAATTGCGTGCCGATAAAGTAAAGTAAGACGGATGAATACGGCGGAGAGAGTTGCACATGCTCTCTAACTACAGTAGGGCAGCTTTTCAACTGCGCCCGCGCAAAACATCCGAACTGCTTTCCCCAGTAGCGTACCCCGGTAATCACAGAAAAAAACGAAGGGAAGACATATGCGTTAACGAGTGGTAGCCGTCGCGTACGCTTCCTCCATAAATGCGGGCGCCGCTGCGACTTGATCTACCCAATCCGGCGGTTAGGGATGGGAAAAAAAATCTGCAAAAATAAAAACGCCCAGAGAGAGCAAGGAGGAAACGCACGGCTTGCTTGGCCGTGACGTAGATTTTACGTCGTCCTTGTTGCCACATGTCTTGACGCGACCGGCGTGGATGCATTGAGTCTCTTAAACCGCTGTCGTCTGGAAACAGTGACACAGGCCTCTCGTACTCCGCCGCCCGTGTTAATGCGGGAATGTGGGAGGAGTTCTGCCGACCGGCAAACAGCCACGCAATAGGGTAACGGGTTCCCATTCCTCTTGTTCCTATCTTTACCTAGCTTGTTGCTGTCTTACTGTCGTAGTTCGCGTATTTAATATAAGGACACTTCCAAAGGATGCCTTCTGATCCACAACTTTTAACTAAGGTTTAACACGCACTCTACAATCAGCCTCATTACGATACCAAAAACTGCTGCCATGAGAATCTTTCAACACGCTTCAACGGAGCACCACACCTGCGATTTCTTATTTGTGTGGTCACTCCCGACTGCACAAAGTGTAAGGGCTGTAACCTTCTGAGCCGCAATGTTACTGCTTCTGAAATACAGAAGCTTACTTCGTATTTGGGATGGCATATACACCGGCGCATTACCAGTTCTACGCCCATAAGGCTTCCAAGGGCAGAGTAAGCGCAAGTAGTTATTTGAAGGCCCACTGAAGTGCTTTCCCGATGGCCGGCGGTGACGATTCACTTTTGTTATTTCCTACTTATTGGTGCATCACTATACCACAATGCGATGCCACTATACGACTTCTGCCACCTGCGTAGAGTTTCCCCTGATAACACACAAGCGAGCAGGCGACTGCGTCACCTGAGGCTAGCTTCTTCATCATCATCATTATCATCATCATCCTCAGCCTGACTATACCCACTGCAGGGCGAAGGCCTCTCCCATATTTCTCCACTTAACCCGGTTCTGTGCTAGCTGCATCCACTTGACCCCTGCGAACTTCTTAATCTCATCCGCCCACGTAACTTTCTGCCGCCCTCTGCTACGCGTTCCTTCCCTTGGAATCCAGTTTGTTACCCTAAGCGACCATCTGTTCTCCTCTCTTCGCACTACATGTCCTGCCCAAGTAAATTTCTTCTCCTTAATTTCCGCTAGAATGTCGGTAACTTGAGTTATTTATCTGACCCACTGTGCACGCTTCCTATCTGTTAATGTTAGCCCTACCGTTTTTCGTTCCATAGCCCTCTGAGTTGTCCTGAACTTAAGTAGAGCTCTCTTGGTTAGCCTCCACGTTTCAGCCCCATAGGTAAGATGCAACAGGTAAGATGCAACTGTTGTCTACTTTCCTCTTGAGCGATACCGGTAAGCTGCTAGTCATAATCGGTGAGTGCTTGCTAAATGCGCTCCATCCCAATCTTATTCTTCTTGTTATTTCCTGTTCATGGTCCGGGTCTGTGGTTACTACCTATCCTAAGTAGACATATTTGCTTACTACTTCCAGTACTTCGCCACCTAATGCAAACTGCTGTTTCTTCCCGAAGCTGTTGGACATTAACTTAGTCATCTGCATATTGACTTTTAAGCCTACCTTCCTACTTTTCCTGTCGAGTTCATATCAATCATTATTTGCTGTTTATTCCCCGAGTTGCTTAGCAAGGCAATGTCAACACCAAATCGCAGATTACTGAGGTACTCTCCATCTACCCTTATCCCTAACTGCTCCCATTCCAAGTCTCTAGATACTTCCTCTAAGCAAGCTGTGAATAGTACTTGGGAGATTGTGTCTTCTTGCCTAACTCCTTTCTTTATGGGAATTTTGTTACTTTGTTTATGCAGAACTGTGGTTGCTGTGCAGCCACTATATATATCTTCCAAAACTTTCACGTACGGCTCGTCTACCCCCTGATTTCGCAATGCCTGCATCACCGCAGAGGTTTCAGCTGAGTAAAATGCTTTTTCGTAATCAATGAATGGTATGTATAAGGGCTGGTTATATTCTGAGCATTTTTCTATCACCTGGTTGATGGTATGGGTATGATCGATAGTAGAGCACCGGGGCGAGCTTACCGCTATTAAAGAGACACTTACGAGCGTTTAGGCACTGCTCGCTGCTCCAGACTACAAAATAAATACAATGTAAACGACCACAGAATAAAGGAAGTCACTAGAGACGTAAGGTGCGCACTGCCGCGTTCTGTTGGGTGGTAGAAAGCGCGTGGTATTCTAAGGACATGCAATGTTAGAAATATGCGCGAGATGACCAATATTTTTTGCTCTTGTTCCGAAGGCTTCATTTTTTGTAATTCTCAACTGTGGTGAGACGATTAACAAAAGGCAGCGACGTATCACTATTTGACATTAAGCGCTACACTTTAATAATTCAGTATCTAAATAATGATGTTTTTAGCCAACCTACTACGTAACGTGTTTGGCCGGTTGGTCTCCGCCAACATTACTATTATTTTGTATTGTACGGCCCGTGTAAATTATTTTTCGCGATGGCATACGATTGTTGGTTATTTCGCAACCTTTCTAACATTGCCCCTGTTTCGCTATTGGAGGGAAATGCTCTGGTACCCCTCAATAGCCCACGTGTCATGTGACCTTCTGTTTCATATAGGCTTTAGAGGAGAGATCGAATTGCAGTGCAGGGCAGGCAGTGCTGCTAGGGAGGGTGATATGGATCGCCTCGCGAGAGCAAGGTATGCCAAGGACGCTCAGCACGTATACCATGGAATCGGTCTTCGCCGAGCATGCTCCGAGGACGTTCGATATTCTAAATGCATTTGAGACACCGCCAGGGACAATCGCGCTCTCGAATCTCTGAAAAGAACTCGTCTAAGGAGTATTAAGGCCTAAAGAGGCCAATCCGCAAATCTCTCGTATTTTTTTCTGTTGAATGTGACAAGCGCAGATTCAGTGCATGAAAAAACGATCAAAACGTACGAATATTAAACGTCCTGGAAATTACAAAGGAAATAAAATACAAATCAATATGCGCAGTAAAGTATGTAAAGAGCCTCACAAAGTAAAGAAAAATGCCATACAAGGTTCATTTTATGAAACAAGGACTCTCGATTGCAGCGAGAGGCACCAGAGGGCATTTCTGTGCAATGTTTAAGCGTATATTCCAGTACACTTTCTTGTGGATCAACGGATGCATATGGCAGACGTGAGGATTAGAAACAGTTTATGAATTCACGATAGTCCAGGGACTCCAAGTGGAAAGGATTCCACTTCCGGCCACCGCAGCTTACGGATGTGTTATCTAGTCTGTTCAGTTCAGTCTTTCAATCGTGTCCGACTCTTCGTGACCCTATAGACCATATCTAGTGCTGCGCCGTTAGTGAAGGCTGCCATGTTATACTGCCAAGTTTGCAAAAAAGACGAGTGCGGCTGAACAACACAGTACTTATGCAAATGGACCGGAAGGAAAGACCATATGGCGTCGAAGATTTCAGGATGCTAATGCTTTGCTTTCCCTTGATGCGCCCCCGAGCTGCCCGCTTTAGGTCAAATAAATGACTTGTGGACCGTCACCCTCAAGAGCGCCGGTGCATCGAGGAAATTTTTAGCAGCTACGGATGTGAAATTGAAGACCTGGCCTTCTTTGCTGGTTTACCAAAATAACCAGAACCTGCGCCTCAAACTTCTTTGGGTCTGCATTGTGTTCGCGACATTTCAAAGGAGTGTTGGCGCCGTCACCGATCGGCGAACAGACGTTGGACAACGTGAAAGGATCCCTCCCCCGAAACCGGTTTCATTTCGCCAACCATCCATCAAGAGAAGTCGAACAGTCCACCCTACGGGACCCCACGAGGTAAAGGAGCGTGCGAAATATGTGCGAACAAGGCGCAACATGGCAGTGCTCCGTGGAGCATCAGCGCATTCTGCGCGGCCGCGCATCGCAGCTCAGTGGCTCAGGCGCGCAATGACCTGGATGTGGTGTTTCCTGTCACATGCTACAGCATGAAAACAGCGCAGCGTGCTTGCGCTGGTTCTGCATTTTTCATTACTGCGGCAGCATACATAAATAGGCAACAGAAAAAGAACATGGTTAAGATGGATAGCGCGTCGTTTGTCAGAAGATAAACACAAATAATGTGTAATGGATCGAGATTAAAATTAAATAACGACCAGGAGATTTGCTTTTGAAATATTCACTCCTGTTGGTTTCATTGTGGTAGATTTATTCACTAGATATATATAATTTATCCCCTAAAATAATTTCTCAGCCCCCTAAATAGTCGGGAAAATATTGTGTGTGCTCAATGCTCTGCTCTCAAAGAGGTTTTGCCCATCTAAAGTAATTTTTTTTCTCTCTTTTTCGCTCTCAAATACTCTGCTCGCAGATGCTAGGCATTACGTTTACTGCAGTACGAATATTTCAACCGCGAAGTTATACGCCGTTTCTTGAGGGCGCGCGAACAAAGTAATCTTTATTTTGAAGAAATAAACAAGGACTTTGATTTTGTAGGCGTGTCTCAGCACTATTGGCCTCTAACGCGAAGATAATAAACCGTGGTATGGCATCTGCGTTAAACAGGTTGCTTTGGTAGTTTGGCATCTTTGTAAAGTAACATTCCTGATTTATGCAGTGTTTATTGCCTCAATAGAAATCATTCGGAACTGGTTGCTCGTATTTGCGCCGAATGTCTGCCTCGCATTGTCCCTTGCGAGAGCGCCATGAAGAAGACGCAGATCGCCAAGGCACGTGTTCCGCGTGCCTTGTTCAGCATGCGGTGATTCGAACGTAGGCACTACGCTGAGCTTTCTTTCACAGCAACCAGCCATCTTGGAGCTGTTCTCCTCCAGGTACTTTGATGGAAGCCTGGTTCCCTTCACCGTACCTCCTGAGTCCGCGTTGGCGTGGCATCGGCTCCTGGCTCGAGAACAGGGATCACAGCGTGGACTCTGCGGAGCGGTCATCCCGGCGACTACCGACCTCCGTGATTCACCAGGACTCTGGCTTCTCGGTCCTACTCTACGACTCCATGCTCGGAGTACACGGAGGGGGTGGTGGCCGGAACTGTCGACAGCTACTTCGGTGTCCACCAAGTCTGCTTGTACGGGACATGGCCGAGCCTGGCATAGCAGTCAGCTGTCCGTCCATCGACCACCGCGGGAGTTTAACACCGATGATCTCTCTGGTGAGTGTTTCAGCAACGCGCTAGATACAACAAACACGATAATCACTATAGCTCTTCATATTTATCTTCATTCGCGCCATAGTTGTACTCGTGGAAGCATCTTGCCAGAAATACTCGCCTGCTGCGTGAAACATCGTATCAAGAAAATTTGTGCTTCTAATAATTTATGATTGATTGATGTGAGATAGTTGATGACGAGGTAATAAAATTACAGTAATCACCAATTAAAAACTGAACAATTAAAAGGCGGCCCAAACGTGTCAATATGCTTACAACGAAACGCGACGCCTTTAAATGCTGCTTAAGCAAATTTAGAGTGCATAATTGATTAGTTAGCAATAATTTAAAAATGAAAAAAAAATGTGTAAAGGGGGTGCGAACATGTCAAGAGGCTGCGAAGGAAAATAGAATGCTTGATGATACTAATTAAGAAAATTCAGCGTATACTTTGTCAATGCTAAACTATATAACAAATTGAAGAAAAAATAATTGCGTTTAAATTGTCAAACTGCCAGAATGAAAAGGCCATGGCTGCTGATTCTAAGTATTTGCACAAGATATATTTAAAAAATAAATATATTACCAAAATAAGAATAATGAAGAAAAAAGGGAAAAAATATCGTCCGCGTCTTTGAAACGCCACCGGGTCATAATTTGTCGCCCGACATTGCACTGAACACAATAGAATCCACACTGAGACGCACCGAATTTCAAGAAGTGGCGGCCGAGATAACCGGTGACGTCATCGTCCAGCAGGTTATAAGAGAAAAAATGCAAAAAACGAAATATATAAAAGTACACAAACATCGTCTACGTGTTTGAAACGCGATTGAGTCATTCTTAAACGCGGAGATTAAGCGTCTCCCTAAATTTTCAAGCTGAATTACAACAATGACATCAAAATTCACTAATTTTTTAAGCCTGGGTTGTGACAGGCAAATAGTTGCGTTCAGAACCCAGCAAAAGGCAATTACGGGACAGCTATGTTTTTTTTTTCACTCTCCGTATGGTACACACACACACACACACACACACACACACACACACACACACACACACACACACACACACACACACACACACACACACACACACACACACACACACACACACACACACACACACACACACACACACACACACACACACACACACACACACGCACGCACGCACGCACGCAGGCACGCACGCACACACACACGCACACACGCACGCACGCACGCACGGGCGCGCGCGCACGCATGCTCGCACGCACACGCACACAAACACACACGAGCACGCATGCTCGCACGCACACACGCACAGACATACACACACACACACACACATACACACGCGCACGCATGCACGCCCTGGCACAAAGAAACACACACACCCACACATACACTTTGGTCGTGCTCAGTTTTCCATTTGCCGTCATCGTTCAGCTTCCGCTTGTATTTTGATTTCAAGATACCTTTCGCTCAGGTGCCTGCAGTTCGCGCAGTTGTCTCAAGTGAGCTACCAGTATGTAACACTGATGCACGCGTTTTGTAATGTGATGTGTCCCACTAGATAAAGCAACAAGGAGACCCGTAATTACTGCTACTTACTACCGATCTTTCCAGGCTATTGACACCACGCGTAATTCTGGTATATTGAAGCACCATCTATCATTTCGGCCTCTTTCCGGGAAAATGCAACAAATTTAGCACTGCTAACATCGTTTGCTTCAGCCTCACTAGGATAAGAACTGTACCTCAAACTAGTGCAATCCATGAAGGACCTCTCGCATGCAGGGCTCTCTAGCTAGCAATTCATAATTACAACTCGTACTCATTCCGTAGCTATGATCCAGGCGGCCACCGATGAATATTCTAACGGACAGTTTACACACAACGTAACTACTTACCAATATAGACCATTCAAACCCGGCCGGGGTTGTCAGTGGTTACTGCGCTCAACTACTGGGCCCAAAGACGCGGGATCGAATCCCGGCCTCGGCGGCCGCTTTCGACTGAGGCGTAGAGCTAGGCGCCTGTGTGCTGTGCAATGTCAGTGCAGGTTAAAGAACCCCAGATGGTCGAAATTTCCCCAGTCTTCCACAACGGCGTCACTCATAGCGTTATTCGCTTTGGGCCGTTAAACCTCACGATGCAAACAGGCAATTCAGTAACTGTAGCCGTACCTCAGTGTTGGTAGAGTACCGGCCGCGAAATGTTGTGGAGAGGGTTCGAAAGCTACATGGTTTGTGTGGAACGTTTTTCCTATTATTGTTTCGTCAATTGCTTTTTATGCATCATATGATTTTACCATACATTAATATTTGTTGACTCACTAAAAGTCTCCATGCTTTCCTTGCTTTGAGTGGCAGTTTCCTCCGTTCGTATGTTTCGGATTTCAAACGCTTTATTTCTTTATAATTATACGCTGATCAATTGGGCCGCCTAATATGCTTTTAGGGCTCTAGTAGGCGGATGCAGCGTCTATTACAATAGCACTGAATGATTTTGGGAGGTGTCGTGAAATTTTGAAAAGTTGGGGATCATAGCTTGCGCTTCAGCTGGACTTGAATTATGTGGACCTGAATGAAATTCACGTCGACGTCCAAAATAATATTCATCCGATGTCGACCAGAGTCACGTTGTTAAATTAGGGATGAAAAATCTTGACAAAGCCCAATATATCCCCTAAATACAGTGGTATGAAAGGGCCCTGAAAGAGGGTAGATGGGGGGAAGCCTTAACTCGCAGGTCGAGCCAACCTTTCGACAATTGGACTTGTCTTCGTCTGGAAGACCAATACAATTTCATTGCTGAAAACGTTGGCTCGACCGGCGAACTAAGTCTAACCCCCCCCCCCTCTTCCCCCTCTATCCTTTTTCATTGCTCGTTTATATCATGCAGTCATCTTTTTCCTACCGTTCTACCTGGATCCTAAATACAGTGTGTAGCATTAAGGAACATAAATTATAAGTTTATGTTGCGAATGAATAGCCGACAATATCGGACGCCAATTGGGGACAAATTCAGAATCAGTAAATTATAAGTAAAAACCGATACGTTACCAACCGAAACGATTATGCGAAGCGAGGGCTGCATAATATGATAATGATTCTTACAATCATCATTGATTACTCCTCATGCAATGATGGCGTGAAGAATTGGTTTCTATGCTGTACGTTTTTATGACGGCCCGTATTCCTTTTCACTTTGTATCCCCTAGTTTGAAAGAAAACAGATTTGTACAAGCAACAACTGCCCTGGTTCTTCCTATGATAGTTTACAACAGCGCCGCAGGGTAGCCGGTGGGGTCGTGGCGACCAAATGGCACTGTCGCTTTTTTGAGATCTACCCCAAAGATTTTGTGCACAGAAGAGCGTCAGATCGGGTGAACTAGTTTGTTCGAGAGGATGATGATCATTAAGATGAATGTATCAATGTTTGAAGTTTTTTGCATCTGTATTGATTATTGCTCAATTTTTCATCTTTTTTTTGCGACAGCATACGTAAGAAGTTAAAACAAAATTACTGCTGTAGCCGCTTTATATACCGCTGCACATGTAATGTGCTGTTTTCCAAATGAAAGTGCTAGGTATAGCACAACTTCGCATGTCCCCCAGTGTTCATTGTCTATTCTTGTCCCCCAGTGTTCATTCTTGTGTGCAGAGGACGGCCCAGGCTCGGCTAACAAGAGTACGCGGACCGGCAAGTGTCTTGCGCTTCTCGGGATTCCACCCCCGTGGTTCACGTCTTGTTGTCCAGGTTCCACAGCCGGAGAGAGCGGTCATGGCTTCCTGAGAGGAGGTAGAGGCCATTGGGGTCTATGGCCAGACTTTTGACAGCGACCAGGTGGGCCACCATTTCAATAATTTTCGCGCTATGATATACACAGATACACAAGAAAGAATTTTTGCGCAACGATATGCACAGATACACAAGAAAGCAGGAGCCACGTACACAGGACAAGCGCGCTTTCTTGTGTATCTGTGTATATCATAGCGAGAAAATTCTTGAAATGGTAAACCAACTAGCCCCCATTGCTGCTTTTGCTTTGGGCCATCATTTAATGCACAATTAGGGCGAAATCCTTTACCGCCTCATACTGTCGTCGGCAAATGTGTCCGCGTTTCGGTTGCATGCCTTATATGGGCATATGGCAATCACCATTGAATCGATGCCTAACCATTAGCAATCGGTTCATAGCGGAACAATATTTTAGGTATTTTCAAGACAATGTCATGATAATTTACGACTAATAATAAAATAGTTGAGCAAATGCTCTTAGGAACCCATGCATTTGGAGGTCATCATAACTATCACTTACCATCACCTTCTAGTTAAGGGGTGTTTAACTAACATTAACCAGACATTAACTAGTACTCACAAAGTGCAAGTCATGGTCAACTATCACTAACCAATAGTAAAGGTTAGACGTTTCGGGAAGTCCATAGTCGTCACATGGTGACGTCATGACCGCATGTGGCGTTAGCATGACGGCACATTCGGTCATGTATAATGCCCACAATTGAAATTGACGTCAAATTTGGTCCTGACGTCATGGCTCGTGAGGACGTCACCAGGAGATTCGCGCATATACGAAGCAGACCCCGCCGGGCGTTAAATCCCGGCGCCCGTGCGCCGCCTTCCAGTCGGCGCTTCCTCGAAAGCCGCACCACAGCGCATATATAGAAATATACACAGTACAGCAGACATCGGCGGCGTAAAAATGGATTGACAGCAAAAACAAAAAAGCGCGGTATGGGTCACTATTGTAATCAATCACAAACGGTCTGGCATTCAATCAAAGCAGCGGTCTAAGCAGGTCTAAGCAGCGCGGCGGGGCAGGCTTCCGCCTTGAAGAACTTTAGTGAGCCAAAGTGCCGCTGAATATTTTTGATAGTGTTGTTGTCGAAGCGAATGTGTCAATTCTCATGCGCCCTCACCGTCATGGGCGAAGAATGGCTCACCATACAGTCGACCTGCTTCCTCAGAGCACTTGCCTCTGAATTCTGGTCACTGTGGAGCAGCACCACTGCTTTCCCGTCTCTATGTGGCTGATGAGCGAACGTGACGCCGTGTAAGCCACTGCCATCTGGTTGGCATCCACTGACGTCGAGATGACGTCAGCAGGGTCCGGGGCTGTGTGGGTGCGGGGCAGGGCAACTTGCTGTGGGAGACTAGAGTCGGGCTGTGCCATATAACGCCCGAGCAGGACAGCAGCTGCAGCTTGGTGGCATGCATCGAGAGGCCCAAACAGCATATGTGTGGCCCCATGGGGCGCTTAACAGGATACCCGGCTCAAAGGAGCCATAAGGGTCGATGTCTCAGTTAGGCACGTTTGAGCATAGGATGATGTCAAGGTCGCCGCTGAAGCCCTGCTCTCAGTCACACCCAATGCCAAGCGCAGCACGGGGCCCGAATTCGCCCGCAATACGTGTACTGGTTCCGCATGGAGGGCTGCCGCATTCTTGGCAGGCACTGTCTCCTCTAGGTTCTACAGTTTGAGTGTGTGGTCTTCCGAGGCTGTAATGAGCAAAGATTGGATCTCATCGAACAAATTGTGGAAAACCGTCGCATGCACAGCTGGGCAATGTGATCGGACTATTGGTTACACATGCGTAAGGAAGGTTACACACTTTCCGCAAGGGACGCGATATTGTCTCAGGCAAAGCAACAACTCCCAAGAAGAATAATTCTCTTTGCGAGTGTTGCCACTGGAGTATCTATTTCCAATACACCCTCATATGCGCTGCATAAGTCTCGCGGCAAGTCTGAACAGTTAAGCAAGCTTCCTCATTGTGACCCATTCAGGACGGCCTATCAAACAAACTAAGCGCACCCAGGAAAGAAAAACAAACGGCTTTCCGCAGGACGTTGGTCTGTTTCAATTATTTTCGGCATGCGTTATGCATGAGCTTAATCGAATGAAAAAATTTCGCAGATAGCGCTTGTTAGTGCTTGTGTCGTTTCTCGCGATATAACGCGTATGCGCTATAACGCTTTGCAAGATGATTATGCATCAATTCACCTATACAGAAGATGCAATGCTGCTATCAAAACTGTGGTTTTTTGCGGCTGCTGATATGCTTCTGGCAGGACTGTGTCGAAGTTTCAAATAAAGATATGTCTTGGAAAGACCACTGAAAGATGGACGAATAAGTAAAATTTAGCAGGGGGCTAGACGGAAAATCGAAACGTGTAATCGATTAATCAGTATTTCAGAATGATGACAGAGCTCGCCGTAGTCGCATTTAACGAGTAATGAACGGAAAGTGCTCGAGATGAGACTCTTAGTCAGATAAACCAAAAACTGTCTAAACCAGATGAAGTTTTCTACCTATCAAAAGCAAACGAGGAAAATATTAGAAAGCTTGAAGGTACGGTGCTGCGCCTGGAAAAAACTAGCGGAACAGGAAAAAAAAAATGATAAATTATGAGGACCGTGCTCGAAGGATCAACATTGTGGTGTTTGGGATCCGAGAATTGCCTAATGAAACTCGGTCAGACTTAGAAGAAAAAGTAATTAAAGAAATATGTTATGAGAAACTTGGGGTAACGGTTACTACAGTCGAACGCATTTATGGGATTGACAGGGCGGATAATAACAGATATCGGCCAATAATTTTCCGTGTGTACAATTACAACGAAAAACTGGCCATCTTTAAGAACTGCCATAAGCTGAAAGATAACGGCATATCGGTTTCACACGATTATTCCTATGCCAGGAAGCAAAGAAGGAAAAAGTTATGGCAGTCCACAAAAGCAGATGAACAGCCTGGAATGAAACCGAAGTTAGTTCACGATAAACTTGTGATAAAGGACGAAGTATACATTTGGGACGAAGAAAAAAGCTGTCGAAAACGGCTGCGAGGCGAAGATGATGGCCAACAAAATTGACATCATGATGACAACGTCAGTCGTCATAATCAGCTTCAATGCACAAAGCGTATGCAATAAGCAAGAACCAATCGAGCACGTCCTATTAAATTACGATCCTCATATTGTTATCATAAGCGAGACATGGCTGCACTCTGACATTCCTTATAGAGCAATTTTTCCGCCATCGTACACTTGCTACCGTAGGGATCGAGGGTCAAGGGGTGGTGGCGTTGCTATTTTGGTGAAGAGTAGCATTTCTTCACGCGTGATGCCTGATATTGGTGATGATCACGAAGGTGTCATTTGTGAGGTCGATTTCTTTGGAAACCCTGTCATAGGTATTGTTGTACATAGAAAACCTGACGCACACCCTGATTTTGCGCACTTTATGCATGATCACCTGAGTACTTTCAAAAAGAGTAGTTTTGTAATCGCCAGAGATTTCAATCTTCCGCACGTTAACTGGGATACAATGGCTACAAGATCCAGTGATGTTCAAAGGACCGAGGCTCTGTTTTACATGCTCCTTGCGTTTCATCTAACCCAGACAGTCCATTCACCTACGCGTGTAACTCCAACTGGGGAGTCTATTCTGGATTTAGTTTTTTTGTTCCAATAGCATACACAATTATACTAGAGATATACATGAGGGAATATCGGACCATAAGTTGGTATCTTTCAGTTGCCTTCTTCCAAGATTTTCAAAACCCACCACAGAAAAATACGTCACTGTAAAAAACTACGCTTTGGCTGACCATGTTAGCATTGTCCAGTACTTAGAAGATTCCTTGTACAGATTTCACTCCACTGACATTAACACACTCTGGAGAAATTTCTGGTCCATTTGCCATTACTGTATGCGAAATTTTATCCCCAACAAGGGAAAGAGGGTTGCCAGGACTAATCCTTGGATTTCCAGAGAAATTATCCATTTAAAACGTAAACTTAGATGGTGTCGTAGAAATAAATCTCCCAGCTACACATTTATTGTGCACCTTTAATCAACCCTAGCGGCTAAATTGCGCGAAAGTAGGAACCGGGACTTTACGGAAACACTTGGACGTTTCGTAACAGAAAATCCGGCGAAGTTCTGGCAGTTTCTTTCCCGTAAAGATAATTCAAAGCTCGGCAAAATAGTTCTGGATAACCGCACTGTCACAGATTAAAATGAGATAGCAAATGCTTTCAATCGCAATTTTCAAAGTTTATTTTCCTAAAACGATGAGATAATCAGTGCCACTCAAGACAGTCCAAGTGAAGTTAACTTCAATGTAACCAGAGTGTCAATATGCTCACAACGAAACGCGAATCCTTAAAATGCTGCTTAAGCAAATTTAGAGTGCGTAATTGATCAGTTAGCAATAATTAAAAAATGAAAAAAACTTATGTTAAAGGGGGTGCGAACATGTCAAGAGGCTCCGAAGGAAAATACAATGCTTGATGATACTAATTAAGAAAATTTAGCATATACTTTGTCAATGGTAATCTATATAAAAAATTGAAGGCAAAATAATTGCGTTTAAATTGTCAAACTGCTAGAATGAAAAGGCCATGGCTGCTGAGGCTAAGTATTTGCACAAGATATATTTAAAAAATAAATTTATCACCAAAATAAGAATAATGAAGAAAAAAGCGAAAAAAGCGAAAAAATGTTGTCCGCGTCTTTGAAACGCCACCGCGTCATAACTTGACGCCGGACGTTGCACTGAACACAATAGAATCCACACTGAGACGCACCGAATTTCAAGAAGTGGCGGCCGAGATAACCGGTGACGTCATCGTCCAGCAGGTTATAAGAGAGAAAATGCAAAAAATGAAATATATAAAAGTACACAAACAGCGTCTACGTGTTTGAAACGCGATTGAGTCATACTTAAACGCGGAGATTAAGCGTCTCCCTAAATGTTCAAGCTAAATTACAACAATGACTTCAAAATTCACTAAGTTGCGTTCAGAACCCAGCAAAAGGCAATCACGGGACAGCTATGTTTTTTTTTTTCACTCTCCGTATGGTACGCTCACACAAACACACACTCATTCACACACACATACACGCACACACACGCACACGCACACACACACACACACACACACACACACACACACACACACACACACACACACACACACACACACACACACACACACACACACACACACACACACACACACACACACACACACATACACGCGCGCGCGCGCGCGCGCGCTCGCACGCAAGCACGCGCACACACGCATGCACACAAACACACACGCGCACGCATGCTCGCACGCACACGCACACAAACAAACACGCGCACGCATGCTCGCACGCACACGCGCACAGACACACACACACACACAAACACACACACGCGCACGCATGCACGCCCAGGTACAAAGAAACACACACACCCACACATACACTTTGATCGTGCTCAGTTTTCCATTTGCCGTCATCGTTCAGCTTCCTCTTGTATTTTGATTTCAAGATACCTTTCGCTCAGGTGCCTGCAGTTCGCGCAGTTGTCTCAAGGGAGCTACCAGTATGCAACACTGATGCTCGCGTTTTGTAATGTGATGTGTCCCACTAGATAAAGCAACAAGGAGACCAGTAATTACTGCTGCTTACCACCGATCTTTCCAGGCTATTGACAACACGCGTAATTCTGGTATATTGAAGCGCAATCTATCATTTCGGCCTCTTTCCGGGAAAATGCGACAAATTTAGCAGTGCTAACATTGTTTGCTTCAGACTCACTAGGATAAGAATTGCACCTCAAACCAATGCAATGCATGAAGGACCTCTCGCATGCAGGGCTCTCCAGCTAGCAATTCATAATTACAACTCGTACTCATTCCGTAGTTATGATGGAGGCGGCCGCCGATGAATATTCTAACGGACAGTTTACACACAACGTAACTACTTACCAAAATCGACCGTTCAAACCCCGCCGGGGTTGTCAGTGGTTACTCGCTCGACTACTGGGCCCAAAGACGCGGGATCGAATCCCGGCCTCGGCGGCCGCTTTCGACTGAGACGTAAAGCTAGGCGCTTGTGTGCTGTGCAATGTCAGTGCACGTTAAAGGACCCCAGATGGTCGAAATTTCCCCAGTCTTCCACTACAGCGTCTCTCATAGCGTTAATCGCTTTGGGACGTTAAACCTCACAAAGCAAACAGGCAATTCAATAACTGTAGCCGTACCTTAGTGTTGGTATAGGGACCGGGCGCCCGTTGTATGGCGCCACCGTCGCCTCGGTGGAACAGCGCCGCCCGCGGCGGACTACCGAAAAAGCGGAATGGCGAGGCAGCTATATAGCAACTGAGCGGCGCAGTCGTTTCCGTTCCGCGAGGCGTTTTTGAGCCTGTCCCTACCCGTCGTTTTGCGGTGTGGCTTTGAGAGCTTTGAGCTGCTTTCAGTAATCGCAAGGAGTATTTTTTGACGGGGAAATCTTGAAAAAGAAAAGGACCGTTCTCGGCAGGGCGTGCGCGTTTTTTTTTTTGTTTTTTTTTTTTTGAGACCGCCGGGCGCATGGTATTTCTGTTATATACGGGAAAATGCCGCGTGCGTGATTTCACCATGCGCTAGGAACACCTTCGTTAGGCACTTGTTAAGGCCACTTCGAAGACGGGAATTGCGCGTGCACTGCGCGTCTATCATATATTAGGTCTAGTCGAAATCTGCCTGAAGATCAAATACCGCCGAGCCGTGTAGCCGTGGCGCCGTAGTAGTGGTAGTTGTAATGGTCAGCGTTCATGTAAAATGAAAAAAGATGCTGCATCTGTCTTTTTTGGTAATAGCTAGGCTGAAACGATTCAGAGTAGAATAATAGCAAATGACATTCCAGTTTCAACCTTGCAACGAGAGCTGTAAAAGGAGAAAAATAAACAAGCAAGATAAAAGTAGGATCCTATTTATAGTTGGAATAGCAAACACACATATACTTCCAGGACTTCCTGCACAATTACGCTACAATAGCTCACTGAACCCGGCCTTGAGACCATCAAACTTAATCATAATATAAGCCAAATGAGTAATACCACCTCAGCATCATTTTTACTTATACGGCAATGCTCTTGTTGAACACGTCGGTAGCAATGCTCTTGTTGAACACGTCGGAGCTGCTACATATAATTGACTTAGAAAATATTATACTATGCATGCCTTTCTCCCGACATGCTGCGGAGGTTGTGAAAAGAAAAATTAAATTAAATTTTCTGCTACCGTTCACTCAGCGCAGGAAGTTCCATGCGATTGACCG
Source organism: Amblyomma maculatum (assembly GCF_055883805.1). Lineage (NCBI taxonomy): Eukaryota > Metazoa > Arthropoda > Arachnida > Ixodida > Ixodidae > Amblyomma > Amblyomma maculatum. The sequence goes on from NW_028146738.1 coordinate 27,152,020, forward strand.
CACCTGCCTTGAACATCTGAAGGCAATAGTCCAATACTGTCAAACTGTTAAATACAATCGAAAAAAAAACGCAGTGTGATGTGTTGTAAGATAAGCCACCAACAACTAAGAGAGCGTTCTATTGTTAAATGAATCCCTCTGATGGCTCGTTTGCTAAGGTGGTCTACTTTCTCAGCGTACCACGAACTTGCGGGCCGATACCTAGCTGACCTCGATACCTGATGAGTGTGAGGGGACACGACCATGTATGTAGTTTTCTATTTGCACGTAAAGGAATCCGGATAACTGAAAGTCATTCCTTTTGCAACTTTGTCACTGCAGCTTGCCGGACTGCTGCTAAATCTGTTTACATTGGCCATAGAAGCAATTTCTGAGAGAGGATAAACGGTCTTGTCATACTACGCCACAATCAGGAAATCTCACGTTCACTAAAACGCCGATGAGAAACACATGTATTTAGGCGGGCAAGGAAATGGACACTGCTGAGAAAATACGTAAAGCCGTGTCAGGTGCAACGTGAATGCGAAAAAAGAACTGCTACACGGCCTTCGAGATAAAAAAAAAAAATGCTACGTTGATGCTCGTTTCCACCAATTAAATTGTATTTTTTTTGTTGTTCGACTTTCATATCAAGCCGATAGCAGATTTTGTGACCATGTGGTATTGACTGAGCTGTGAAATGAGTGGTTTTATTAGGCGAAATGGACATGCCACAAACAAATGTTAACAAATTCTAAATGTATCAACGAATAGCTCTCAGCGCATTTTCATTGGTTGACAAACGAAAAGAGTAAAAATGACAAGATCATGGTAATAGGAATTGTTCGTGTCTCCTATCTGCTCTTTCTGTTGAGAGAAAAAAGTAAGTTATCTTTGACTATGTCAGCGAAAGTATCCGCACAAACATTGTCTCTGGCCATCACTGAAGATCGTAACGCAGCCCGAACGACGATGGTGGAGCTGCCTTTTTTTTTTCCGTGCTGGGGTTTTCTTGTACACAGGCGGGGAAATGCTAGCGTTGTAACTTACGCTGTTGGGTTACTTCGATTTCCAATTATCAATAAAGTGACTACAGATGAAGGAGTGCGGCTTCGGCTCCGAGGCTCTCGTGCCGTCACTCCTGGGAAACAGAACGCAGAGAGCATCCGGTAGCAAGCGGGATTTTAAATATTCGGCCCTTTCCATGACCACACAGTAACCAAAAACGTAGATTCGTGCCTTTGCCTTTCAAAGAACCATGCTTAGGTCACCCGCTACTCATGCTTCTTTGGAAACCCGTAGAAATGAATCGACTTAAAAACGTCCGACGAGTTTGCGTAGCTGCCAGTGGAGCCAACAACGCAGCACGTTTCGCCAGCATTGTTCGGCCAGACTTCATTTCACTGGACATATTCACACAACTAGCCAAACTTTCTGTTCTCTTGAGGATATATTCACGCACAACGTCATCTAAACCTTAGGATTTCCAATTTCCACAAAAACCAACGACAAACAGTACGCTCCAATGCGCTAAAAATGCGCCGGCCGGGGCCGGCGCATTCTGGCGTTTGAGCGATGCGCCGAGAGGCGGCGCCACCCGTTCAGCTGCCCGGTCCCTATAGTACCGGCCGCGAAATGTTGTGGAGAAGGTTCGAAAGCTACATGGTTTCTGGGGAACGTGTTTCCTATTATTGTTTCGTCAATTGCTTTTAATGCATCATATGATTTTACCATTCATTAATATTTGTTGACTCACTAAAAGTCTCCATGCTTTCCTTGCTTTGAGTGGCAGTTTCCTCCGTTCGTATGTTTCTGTTTTAGAACGCTTTATTTCTTTATAATTATACGCTGATCAATTGGGCCACCTAATATGCTTTTAGGTGTCTAGTATCCGGATGCAGCGTCTATTACAATAGCACTGAATGATTTCGGGAGGTGTCGTAAAGGTTTGAAAAGTTGGGGATCACAGCTTGCGCTTCAGCTGGACTTGAATTATGGGGACCTGAATGAAATTCACGTCGACGTCCAAAATAATATTCCTCCGATGTCGACCAGAGTCACGTTGTTAAATTAGGGATAAAAGATCTTGACAAAGCCCAATATATCGCCTAAATACAGCGGTATGAAAGGGCACTGAAAAAGGGTAGATGGGGAGAAGCCTTAACTCGCAGGTCGAGCCAACGTTTCGACAATTGGACTTGTCTTCGTCTGGCAGACCAAGACAAGTTCATTTCTGAAAACGTTGGCTCGACCTGCGAACTAAGTCTAACCCCCCCCCCCCTCTTCCCCCTCTATCCTTTTTCAGTGCTCTTTCATACCGTGCAGTATCTTTTTCCTCTCGTTCTATCTCGATCCTAAATACAGTGGGTAGCATTAAGGAACATAAGTTATAAGTTTATGTTGCGAATGAATAGCCAACAATATCAAAGGCCAATTAAGGACAAACTGAGAATCAGCAAATTATAAGCAACAGCCGATACGTTACCAACCGAAACGAGTATGCGAAGCGAGGGCTGCATATTTTTGATAATGATTCTGAAAATCAACATTGATTACTCCTCATGCAATCGTGGCGTGAAGAATTGGTTTCTATGCTGCACGTTTTTATGACGGCCCGTATTCCTTTTTACTTTGTATCCCCTAGTTTGAAAGAAAACACAGATTAGTACAAGCAACAACTGCCCTGGTTCTTCCTTTGATAGTTTACAACAGCGCCGCAGGGTAGCCGGTGGGGTCGTAGCGACCAAATGGCACTGTCGCTTTTTTGAGATCTACCCCAAAGATTTAGTGCACAGAAGAGCGCCAGATCGGGTGAACTAGTTTGTTCGAGAGGATGATGATCATTAAGATGAAAGTATCAATGTCTGAAGTTTTTTTCATCTGTATTGATTACTCCTCAATATTTCATCTTTTTTTTTCGCAACTGCATACGTAAGAAGTTTAAACAAAATTACTGCTGTAGCCCCTTTGTATACCGCTGCACATGTAATGCGCTGTTTTTCAAATGAAAGTGCTAGGTATAGCACAACTTCGCATGTCCCCCATTGTTCATTGTCTATTAACTTCTTGTGTGCAGAGGACGGCCCAGGCTCGGCTCACCGGATTACGCGGACCGGCAAGTGTCTTGCGCTTCTCGGGATTCCACCCCCGTGGTTCACATCTTGTTGTCCAGGTTCCACAACCGGAGAGAGCGGTCATGGCTTCCTGAGAGGAGGTAGAGGCCATTGGGGTCTATGGCCAGACTTTTGACGGCGACCAGGTGGGCCACCATTTCAATAATTTTCGCGCTATGATATACACAGATACACAAGAAAGAATTTTTGCGCTACGATATACACAGATACACAAGAAAGCAGGAACCACGTACACAGGACAAGCGCGCTTTCTTGTGTATCTGTGTATATCGTAGCGAGAAAATCCTTGAAATGGTTAACCAACTAGCCCCCATTGCTGCCTTTGCTTTGGGCCATCATTTAATGCAAAATTAGGGCGAAATCCTTTAACGCCTCATACTGTCGTCGGCAAATGTGTCCGCGTTTCGGGTGCATGCCTTATATGGGCATACGGCAATCACCATTGAAGCGATACCTAACCATTAGCAATGGGATCATATCGGAACAATATTTTAGGTATTTTCAAGACAATGTCATGATAATTTACGACTAATAATAAAATTGTTGAGCAAATGCTCTTAGGAACCCATACATTTGGAGGTCATCATAACTATCACTTACCATACCCTTGTAGTTAAGGGGTGTTTAACTAACATTAACCAAACAATAACTAGTACTCACAAAGTGCAAGTCCTGGTCAACTATCACTAACCAATAGTAAAGGTTAGACGTTTCGGGAAGTCCACAGTCGTCACGTGGTGACGTCATGACCGCATGTGGCGTTAGCATGACGGCACATTCGGTCATGTATAATGCCCACAATTGAAATTGACGTCAAATTTGGTCCTGACGTAATGGCTCGTGATGACGTCACCAGGAGATTCACGCATATACGAAGCAGACCCTGCCGGGCATTCAATCCCGGCGCCAGTGCGCCGCCTTCCAGTCGGTGCTTCCTCGAAAGCCGCACCACAGAGCATATATAGAAAAATACACAGTACAGCAGACATCGGCGGCGTAAAAATTGATTGACAGCAAAAAAAAAGCGCGGTATTGGTCACTATTGTAATCAATCACAAACGGTCTCGCAGTCAATCAAACCAGTGGTCTAAGCAGGTCTAAGCAGCGCGGCGGGGCAGGCTTCCGCCTTGAAGAACTTTAGTGAGCCAAAGTGCCGCTGAATATTTTTGATAGTGTTGTTGTCGAAGCGAATGTGTCGATCCTCATGCGCCCTCACCATCATGGCAAAGAATGGCTCACCACACAGTCGACCTGCTTCCTCAGAGCACTTGCCTCTGGATTCTGGTCACTGTGGAGCAGCACCACTGCTTTTCCGTCTCTATGTGGCTGATGAGCGAACGTGACGCCATGTAGGCCACTGCCATCTGGTTGGCATCCACTGACGTCGAGATGACGTTAGCAGGGTCCGGGGCTGTGTGGGTGCGGGGCAGGGCAACTTGCTGTGGGAGACTAGAGTCGGGCTGTGCCATATAACGCCAGAGCAGGACAGCAGCTGCAGCTTGGTGGCATGCATCGAGAGGCCCAAACAGCATATGTGTGGCCCCATGGGGCGCTTAACAGGATACCCGGCTCAAAGGAGCCATAAGGGTCGATGTCTCAGCTAGCACGTTTGAGCATAGGATGATGTCAAGGTCGCCGCTGAAGCACTGCTCTCAGTCACACGCAATGCCAAGCGCAGCACGGTGCCCGAATTCGCCCGCAATACATGTACTGGTTCCGCATGGAGGGCTGCCGCATTCTTGGCAGGCACTGTCTCCTCCAGGTTCCACAGTTTGAGTGTGTGGTCTTCCGAGGCTGTAATGAGCACAGATTGGATCTCATCGAACAAATTGTGGAAAACCGTCGCATGCACAGCTGGGCGGTGTGATCGGACTATTGGTTACACATGCGTACGGAAGATTACACACTTTCCGCAAGGGACGCGATATTGTCTCAGGCAAAGCAACAACTCCCAAGAAGAATAATTCTCTTTGCGAGTGTTGCCACTGGAGTATCTATTTCCAATACACCCTCATATCCGCTGCATAAGCCTCGCGGCAAGTCTGAACAGTTAAGCAAGCTTCCTCATTGTGACCCATTCAGGACGGCCTATCAAACAAACTAAGCGCACCCAGGAAAGAAAAACAAACGGCTTTCCGCAGGACGTTGGTCTGTTTAAATTATTTTCGGCATGCGTTATGCATGAGCTTAATCGAACGAAAAAATTTCGCAGATAGCGCTTGTTAGTGCTTGTGTCGTTTCTCGCGATATAACGCGTATGCGCTATGACGCTTTGCAAGATGATTATGCATCAGTTCACCTATACAGAAGATGCAATGCTGCTATCAAAACTGTCGTTTTTTGCGGCTGCTGTTATGCTTCTGGCAGGACTGTGTCGAAGTTTCAAATAAAGATATGTCTTGGAAAGACCACTGAAAGATGGACGAATAAGTAAAATTTAGCAGGGGGCTAGACGGAAAATCGAAACGTGTAATCGATTAATCAGTATTTCAGAATCATGACAGAGCTCGCCGTAGTCGCATTTAACGAGTAATGAACGGAAAGTGCTCGAGATGAGACTCTTAGTCAGATAAACCAAAAACTGTCTAAACCAGATGAAGTTTTCTACCTATCAAAAGCAAACGAGGAAAATATTAGAAAGCTTGAAGGTACGGTGCTGCGCCTGGAAAAAACTAGCGGAACAGGAAAAAAAAATGATAAATTATTAGGACCGTGCTCGAAGGATCAACATTGTGGTGTTTGGGATCCGAGAATTGCCTAATGAAACTCGGTCAGACTTAGAAGAAAAAGTAATTAAAGAAATATGTTATGAGAAACTTGGGGTAACGGTTACTACAGTCGAACGCATTTATGGGATTGACAGGGCACATAATAACAGACATCGGCCAATAATTTTCCGTGTGTACAATTACAACGAAAAACTGGCCATCTTTAAGAACTGCCATAAGCTGAAAGATACCGGCATATCGGTTTCACACGATTATTCCTATGCCACGCAGCAAAGAAGGAAAAAGTTATGGCAGTCCACAAAAGCAGATGAACAGCCTGGAATGAAACCGAAGTTAGTTCACGATAAACTTGTGATAAAGGACGAAGTATACATTTGGGACGAAGAAAAAAGCTGTCGAAAACGGCCGCGAGGCGAAGATGATGGCCAACAAAATTGACATCATGATGACAACGTCAGTCGTCATAATCAGCTTCAATGCACAAAGCGTATGCAATAAGCAAGAACCAATCGAGCACATCCTATTATCTTACGATCCTCATATTGTTATCATAAGCGAGACATGGCTGCACTCTGACATTCCTAATAGAGCAATTTTTCCGCCATCGTACACTTGCTACCGTAGGGATCGAGGGTCAAGGGGTGGTGGCGTTGCTATTTTGGTGAAGAGTAGCATTTCTTCACGCGTGATGCCTGATATTGGTGATGATCACGAAAGTGTCATTTGTGAGGTCGATTTCTTTGTAAACCCTGTCATTGTTATTGCTGTATATACAAAACCTGGCGCACAGCCTGATTTTGTGCACTTTATGCATGATCACCTGAGTACTTTCAAAAAGAGTAGTTTTGTAATCGCCAGAGATTTCAATCTTCCGCACGTTAACTGGGATACAATGGCTACAAGAACCAGTGATGTTCAAAGGACCGAGGCTCTGTATTACATGCTCCTTGCGTTTGATCTAACCCAGACAGTCCATTCACCTACGCGTGTAACTCCAACTGGGGAGTCTATTCTGGATTTAGTTTTTTGTTCCAATAGCATACACAACTATACTACAGATATACATGATGGAATATCGGACCATAAGCTGGCATCTTTCAGTTGCCTTCTTCCAAGATTTTCAAAACCCACCACAGAAAAATACGTCACTGTAAAAAACTACGCTTTGGCTGACCATGTTAGCATTGTCCAGTACTTAGAAGATTCCTTGTACAGATTTCACTCCACTGACATTAACACACTCTGGAGATATTTCTGGTCCATTTGCCATTACTGTATGCGAAACTTTACCCCAACAAGAGAAAGAGGGTTGCCAGGACTAATCCTTGGATTTCCAGAGAAATTATCCATTTAAAACGTAAACTTAGACGGTGTCGTAGAAATAAATCTGCCAGCTCCACATTTATTGTGCACCTTAAATCAACCCTAGCGGCTAAATTGCGCGAAAGTAGGAACCGTTACTTTACGGAAACACTTGGACGTTTCGTAACAGAAAATCCAGCGAAGTTCTGGCAGTTTCTTTCCCGTAAAGATAATTCAAAGCTCGACCAAATAGTTCTGGATAACCGCACTGTCACAGTTAAAAATGAGATAGCAAATGCTTTCAATCGCAATTTTCAAAGTTTATTTTCCAAAAACGATGAGATAATCAGTGCCACTCAAGACAGTCCAAGTGAAGCTAACTTCAATGTAACCAGAGAAGGTGTTTTAAAATTACTTATGCGGTTTGATCCTAAGAAAGCATCAGTACCGGATGACATTTCAAATTCATTTCTCAAGACGTACGCTGAATTTTTAGCATCATATTTAGTAATACTATATGAACAATCCATACAGACTGCCACCGTACCCGATGACTGGAAAATTTCAAGAGTCGTTCCTGTATTTCAGAAGGGTTGTAGATTAGACGTCAATAATTACCGTCCTATCTCATTAACATCTACTGTTTTCAAATTCTTAGAACACATACTGGTTATTGAACTAAATACATTTCTGGAACGGAATGAAATATTAACCAATGCACAACACGGCTTCCGACGAGGCTTTTCTACAGCTACACAGTTAGTTACAACAGTTGATGAAATTTCTAAAATCATAGATATTGGAGGACAAGTTGACATTGTTTTCCTAGATCACTCAAAAGCCTGCGGGAGAGTTCCTCATAATAAGCTGATCACTAAAATGCAAATGATTGGTGGGCCTAGTGAAATTGTACATTTGATACCCTCTTATCTCACAAAGCGCAAACAAACAGTTTGTTACTGTTGATGGTGTCAACTCTTGTTTGCTAGATGTCCTTTCTGGCGTTCCCGAGGGTTCGGTTTTAGGGCCTACACTGTTTAATCTTTATATTAATGATCTGGTCGAAGCACTGGAACCAACAGTTTCGATTAGATTATTTGCCGATGACTGTATAATTTTAAAAGATATTAAATCCGTTGATGATCAAATAACTCTAAACAAAGATTTGCAATTTTTGGAACGATGGTTCAATGAATGGGCGATGGCCATTACCTTGAGAAAACTGTTGTACTTAACATCACAAATAAAATTAATAAACTTAAATTTCAGTATAACATAAACCTAGTCAGGCAAGAGAAACCTAGTCAGGCAGGTAAATTAATATAAATACGTAGGCGTAACGATAACTTCCAGACTAAAATGGGCAAGGCACATTGACAGTATACGCTTTACAGCACGTAAAAAGCTCGGTTTTTTAAAACATCGCATGGGTGAGTGTCCAAGCCCATTAAAATTTAGGCATACAAAGCATATATCAGACCCACGCTTGAATATGCCTGTGTGGCATGGAACCCTGACACCCAAAAACTTGAGAATATTTAAAGCTCAGCAGCCCGTTTTATTTGTAATCGATACAGACGCCGTGACTCACCTTCATCTATGATTCATCTTTCAGCCTTGATCCACTTAATGAAAGGAGAAAGAAAGCCCGTCTAGCCTTCTTTCAATCGTTATATTTTTCCACACGTGGCATTAAACCTGACATCTACCAGAAAAAAGATTCCTCCAGACCCTCTCGCCATAAGCACTGTCTTGCCTTGTCACCTATATTTGCCCGAACTAATATGTACAAATTCTCGTTTTTTCAGCGAACAATCGCAGACTGGAACGCCCTACCGGTTGGCTCGCCGTTTTTATCGACTCCCAATTAAAGTATCATATGTTCTACTATGCATTGTATTCTTTGTGTTATCAGTTCATTGCTGTGTAAAATTCTTTGTTTTATTGTTTTCAAACTGCATGACATCTGATGCAAACCACCTCTCCTGCTTGGGCGTTTAATATGCCTGCAGTATTTCTTAAATAAATAAATAAATAAATAGATACCTTTGTTGTTTAGGTATGCTCCTTTCGACAGGTTCTAATCGCCATTTGTCCTTAAGGATAAATGCCAAATCGAAGCGATGTTTTTTCCCAGCAAATGTCCAAAGCCAATCCGAAAGACTCAACGGTTTTTCTGGACTGTTGGCATCGCTTTGAAATGTTTAGTGCTGCCTTACATTTTCGTAATTGTATCATCAAATTACAGACGGTGGGATCGCTCTATTGATTACAGATGCTTACAGAAGGAAGCGGCAGCGAGTGTTACGCGCTAACGCGCGTTCTGCCGAAACGCTTAACGACTAACTTATGTGTGCCGTATAGTTTCAAGGGTGTCCTTTAAGGGCCGGGTGATCGGTGAGAGCTGCCTCTCTAATTAAAGACATGTATTAATAAAGCTTTACATGGCACACTACAAAAGCAATGTGCAATAATATTGTCAAAGAAACTACGACTGTAACACGTAGGAAAGAAAAGACTTCATCCTAGGTAGACAAGCAATTCTAATTTTAACTTTTTTTTCTGGTCCGTGTATTTTATCGAAAGTAGTTCTCTTTTTTCTTTTTTCTATGCAGGTACTGCACAGTTCTGAGCCCACCATGTACCGGCTTTATTTGTGAAAGCGACACATGGGAGGATGTCCTGCTCGGACATTTTATTATGCGTACAAAATATTGTATACAAAATGTTTACTTCTCAGAATAAAAACAACGTATGATGCTATCAAGTGTCTTCTGACCTCGAACTGGTAAAACACCTGCGCTCGTTGAGCAAGTAGGGAACACGTTCCATGTTTTAAGAGCGTATAAATATGGCTGATTTTATTCTCCACAGCAAATGTTAGTGCGAAATCAAATGAAAATGGTTTCGACTACAGCCCAGTGGCAAACATCTGAAAAGCTGTTGCAGCGAGTGTATGTTAGAAGCATTTGTAGTAGCACAAAAGGTGCACATTTCATGTGAAATTGCTACTTTTCTACACCTATAGCTCTATAAATGGACGTGTATTTGTTAGCTCTAGAACAGAGGAAGGAGGAAACTGAGAGTTGTCGGAATGATTCCGTGAATAATATTCTGTAGGGAACTGCTGTGCAATGTGGGCCGCTTTTCTGTAACATCTATGATTTTAACATGCCTTGTAGAAACGACGGATTTAGGTTGGTGCTGGCACTAATTTTGGGTAGATGCTTTTCTCCGCAAGGCTCGCTTCGACGCAAGGACCAGAGCTGTGCCTTTATTCCTGAGCATAAACCTTTAAGCGCACTGTGAAAATACTTGTTTTTATTACTGTCACATGGGTACAAAGCCACCAGTTTTCTCGATGACACACGGCCCACGTAAACTAAGTGATTCTCGAAGATGGCGTCATGGAGCGATTAACTACCAGCTACGAGGTTTCCCAGCGAATTCATTAAACTCCAGAGGCATCTGCTCCAAATTTGGTATCGCATCACCTTTCGACTACGTCTAATTCCCACAGTCCAGATTGAAGACATTGCAAGCCCACCTTTCTCAGCGTGTTTGCTTTGGACTCAGACCACGGCATCGACTGCCACAGACAAGCGCTTTCGGACACCGCCAAAATTCGCCTTGGTCCGACGAAGTTCAGAGAAAAAAATTCATTTCTAAAATCTGTACAGAATGAGACGACAGTTGTTTTATCGCATATTAACGAAGCATAGTACATTGCACCTTTCGGCAGCCAACATTCCAATGCGTTAGCATTATCAGGCGCTCTCAGCGGTTAGTGCGATGTCTCAGTGCCTCCTCATGAATAGAAAAAGACATCCCATATAAAAAGTCTATCAGAGCATATTCGGCAGGAATACCTTGTAGAAATCCCACCGGGGTGGCGCAGTGGTTACGGCGCTCGACTACTGCTCCCAAGGACGCGGGATCGAATCCCGGCCTCGGCGGCCGTTTTTTGATGGAGGCGAAAAACAAGGGGCCCGTGTGCTGTGCGATGTCAGTACACGTTAAAGAACCCGAGGTGGTCGAAATTTCCGAAGTCCTCCACTACGGCGTCTCTGATAGCCTGAGTCATATTGGCATGTTAAACCCCACTAAACCAAACAATACCTTGTATAAAGCAAATATGTAACATCACAGTCACGGCGACGCCATGTTTGTTTCATTGAAGGGTAGATAGGCTGTATAACGTAATATGAAGGTAACAGCAAGTTCTAGGAGAAGTGTTCAGATGGTGGTGTAAAGTGATAAGGAGCTCATGGACAGTTCTAAGGCTTTCATAAAGAAGCAATGTATTTTAATGACAGCAAAACATGCCCAATGTGATTCAAAGACGATCCTATCAAAACTGGCAATGCTTTGGCATGTGTTAACCTAGTCATAATGAAATCTATTTGGGTCCACCTCAGATTTGGCAATGACGGTTAACAAATAGCACTGAACAAGGGAAGAGGGGCGGAGTCTCAGTTCACAGGTCGAGCCAACGTTTCAACAAGTGGACTCGTCTTCGTCCTGACGAATACAAGTCCATTTGTCGAAACGTTGGCTCGACCTGCGAACTGAGGCTCCCCCCTCTACCCTTCTTCAGTGCTCATTCATACCGCGTAAGCCGTCATCTTCCTCTCGTTCTACCTGGTTGCTCGGTTAAAGTCGCACGTTACTCTCCTCGTCGGGTTCTTTGCCAACAGCGGCGGCAGGAAATGTGGCATCGGTGGTGCAACCTTGCACGCCCTCAGCGTATATGCGCCCAGGCAACCCTTTTCGCTGTCGAAATCTTGCGAATGCCTTCAAACCTTCTTCCAAAGTATGAGCTATCATTTTTATAACGTCGGTGTATATGACTATTCACTAGCAATAATATAATACAAGACTCCTAAAGATGACTTCACGAAGGCTGTTCATAGTTTTATCCCGTAGTGGCATATGCGCTTTCTGCATTCTTGGCCATCGTCTTCTAGTTTTTTTTGTTGATCTTTTTATTCCAGGGCGCGCGAACGCACAAGAAAAAAAAATAACACTGATAAGCAAGAAACTTTTTTAGGAATCCCGAAAGGTCTCTGCTTTGCCAAAGCCATTCTTTCCAGTAAATTGAAAGAAATCATCAATGGCGAATGTGCGCTTTAATTATTAATATAGATCCAGAATCCTTCAAAATCATTTTATGCTCGTGAAACGTCTCCATAACTCTATAAGGGAGCTTTGAAATCTTCCAAAGACAGCAGCACAGCAGTGCTGGGATCAAACGGGGCATATTTTATTCATAACAGCGAGCGGGTGGCTGTGGGGATTATATTTTACGGTTTCGTTGTGGCGTTTTAAATGAGAAAACGTCTATCAGCTATCCGCAGAAACTGTGGACAGAAAGTGCCCACTCCACCTGTCAGTCATAAAAAACGGATAAAAATCCTGTCTCCACTGGTGACGGAACCTCAATGTATCGTGTAGCCAGCAAATCTCTTTAACCTGTACCGCCACGCTCAAAATCTCGCTTTTCTCCATTTGCCTGACTTTGACATACATTACTTCACGAAAAGAAACCCCAATCACATATGAAGGACACATGACTATGTACTTTTATGGATGTCATGATCAGGCAATGTTAGCATTGTTTCGCGACAATGACAATCCCGCAACAACAACCAAAGTCTGCACCCTTGAAAGCCAGTCGGGTGGTCCGGTAGCTTTTTGTATGGCGATAAACAAATGCGAATGAAGCGGCTGGGCTAAAGCCAAAAGGACGCTCAGTTGTGGATGTGTCGGGAAGCGACCGGAAAGTCCGATGTTGCAAGGAGATATATCACATAGCAACATGGAATGTAAGATCTATGACGCAAGGTAAACTGGATATCGTCAAGCGAGAAATGGACAGATTGAACATTGATATCTTGGGTATCAGCGAGCTCAAGTGGACCGGAATGGGAGAATTTAACTCCGGCGACCATTATGTCTTTTATTGTGGGAACGAATCCAAGAGAAGGAATGGGGTCGCTCTCATAGTAAACAGAAGAATGGGCAAAGCAGTGCTAGGGTACAACCCCAAAAACGACCGAATGATTTCACTTCGGATCCAAGGTCACCCTTTCAACATAACATTTATCCAAGTCTATGCACCGACCACTGCTGCTGAAGAAGCTGACGTTGAGAGATTTTATGCGGACCTACAATGCCTTTTAGAAAGCACCCCATCATCAGACGTCGTTTTTCTCATAGGAGACTGGAATGCTAAGGTCGGGAGTGAAGAAATATCCGGAATTACAGGCAAGTTCGGTCTTGGTGAGCCAAATGAAGCTGGGCAGAGGCTAGTAGAGTTCTGTCAAGAAAACAACCTGACCATAGCGAATACTCATTTTCAACAGCACAAGAGGCGCCTGTACACATGGATTTCACCGGACGGTCTGTACAGGAATCAGATCGATTATATTATTTGCCGGCAGAGATGGAGAAGCGCTATACAAGCAGTAAAAACAAGGCCTGGGGCCGATTGTGGCAGCGATCACCAGCTTCTTGTTGCCAAAATTAAGCTTCGATTGAGGAAAACGCAGAAAACTAGAAGGCCTTTCAGGTATGATCTGGATCAGATTCCATTAGAATATGCTGTGGAAGTGAGGAATCGATTTCAAGAATTAGATCTAGAAGACAAAGAGCCCGAAGAGATGTGGACTGATGTTCGTGATATAATACAAGAAGTTGCTACTAAGGTAGTTCCAAAGCAAAAGAAATGCAAAAAAGCAAACTGGTTATCTGAAGAGGCTTTGCAAATAGCTGAGGAAAGGAGGATGGCAAAAGGTATGGGGGAAAGAGAAAGATACAAGGTTCTCAATGCGGATTTTCAGAAAATAGCAAGGAGAGATAAGAATGCCTTCCTGAACATACAGTGTCAAGCAGTTGAGGACAACAGCCAATTAAGGAACACAAGAGCTCTGTATAAGACAATCAAAGATATCAAAGGAAGCTTCTGTGCTAAGCTGGGCGTGATAAAGGACAAACGAGGCAAGGACCTCACTGAAGCCTCAGAGATAAAGAAGAGGTGGCAGGAATACACAGAAGAACTGCACAAGAAGGACCCGGATGTGCAAACCCAACATAGGACGGTTGTGATTACTGATCTCGAGCCGGGCATCCTGAAGAGTGAAGTTGAATGGGCCTTAGCCAGCCTTGCTAAGAACAAAGCTAGCGGTATTGATGGTATTCCAGCTGAGTTGCTTCAAAACCTCAACCACGACGCTGTTAACACACTGCATACATTATGTCAAAAGATTTGGACAACCCTGCAGTGGCCACAGGATTGGAGGAGGTCAGTTTACATCCCCATTCCAAAGAAAGGCAGTGCCAAAGATTGTTCCAACTACCGCACGATCGCGCTTATTTCGCATGCTAGCAAGGTGATGTTAAAAATCCTGTAAGGTAGGCTGCAGCAGTACGTGGATCGGGAGCTTCCGGACGCGCAAGCTGGGTTTCGCAAGGGCAGAGGAACTAGAGACCAAATTGCCAACCTTCGCTGGATTATGGAAAAAGCAAGAGAGTTCCAGAAACCCATTTACTTCTGCTTTATTGGTTATGCGAAAGCGTTTGACTGCGTAGATCACAGCAGATTGTGGCAAGCTCTCCAAGAGATGGGAGTTCCAATTCACCTCATCTGTCTCCTCAGGAACATGTATGAAGGACTAGAGGCCACTGTCAGAACTGTGCATGGCCTTACTGATTGGTTTCCGATTGAGAAAGGGGTGAGGCAAGGCTGCATACTGTCGCCCTGCCTATTTAACCTATATGCAGAGTGCATCATGAGGAAGGCCGGTCTGGACGAGTCTTCAGCTGGAGTGAAGATTGCTGGAAAACGTATCAACAACCTTAGATATGCGGATGATACCACTTTATTGGCAGAAAGTGAAGTGGAACTCAAGAGACTTCTGATGCGCGTACAAGAAGAGAGTGAGAAGTTTGGGCTTAAACTGAACATTAAAAAGACGAAGATCATGGCGTCTTGCCCTATCAAGTCCTGGAGCATCAATGAACAAGAAGTGGAAGCTGTGACAGATTTTCTGTTCTTGGGCGCCAAGATTACCTCGGAAGGAGACTGCAGCCATGAAATTAGGAGACGCCTGCTTCTGGGAAAGAGAGCAATGGTTAGCCTTGACCGCCTAGTAAAGAGCAGAGACATTAGTCTACCAACCAAGATCCGTATAACCCGTGCTATGGTCTTTCCAGTTGTGATGTATGGATGCGAGAGTTGGACTGTGAAAAAGGTTGACCGGCGAAGAATTGACGCGTTTGAATTGTGGTGCTGGCGAAGACTCTTAAAAGTTCCTTGGACTGCCAGAAGATCAAATCAGTCGATATTGTCGACCATAAACCCTGACTGCTCATTGGAGGGTCAAATTCTAAAGTTAAAGCTCAGCTACTTTGGTCATCTGATGAGAAGAGAGGAGTCGCTGGAGAAAGATTTGATGTTGGGAAAGGTTGAGGGTCGCCGGAGAAGGGGTAGGCAGCGAACGCGATGGTTAGATGGCATTCTCGAGGCATTGCAGATGAAGCTATGTGATGTTAAGAAGATAGTGAGAGACCGGAAAGCGTGGCGTGACATGGTCCATAGGGTCACGAAGAGTCGGACACGACTGAACGCCTGAACTGAACTGAAACAAATGCATACTCTCTCGAAAATGCATTCCAGCAGATCTTGCGTTCCTGTCACAGTGATAGCCTGATATTCCAGACCACCATATAGAGTGGAAGCTCAAAAGCATAATTACATAAAATACTACCCTATCCTCATTGCTTATGCTTAAGTATCGATCGTTAAGGAAACTGGAGCCAGGCACGGAATCGTGAGAATAACATTGTAGTTCTTACTCTCTAGTGTGAGAATGATTGTAGCAATCACAATGACGTTGCAATGGTAATAATGATAATGATGATACCAGCCATGATAGGAGGGTGCTATTTAGAGGGGTTGGTAATAATAACTACAGCAAATGCGATTCACCGTGTGCAGCAGCAACGCTAAAACGTTCGCATTACTGCAATCTAGACTTTTTTTGGGGGCAGTATTTCATCTGAAGCATTCACGACGTAAATGAATGTGTGCATTTTCGTAAATGAATTGCTCTGTAAGAACCATGCCGTCAGATGTTTAAGGGCTGACACTTGGCGACAGGATCGACGAGGAACAGGCGCCGCTTTCTCGTTCGCACACTCACGCTAGCTACGACAGAATCGTAGACGGGCCATTCCTCAGCAGTCATTTGGTTACTTCACATTTTATCCCCTTAACATGCGCGTTCTTGAGAAACATTTTGACTCATTTCACTTTGCCCAGGAAAAGGAAATAACAAGAAGAATACGATTGGGATGGAGCGCATTTGGCAAGCACTCGCAGATTATGACTAGCAGCTTACCGGTATCGCTCAAGAGGAAAGTATACAACAGTTGCATCTTACCTGTACTCACCTATGGGGCTGAAACGTGGAGGCTAACCAAGAGAGTTCTACTTAAGTTGAGGACAACCCAGAGGGCTATGGAACGAAAAATGGTAGGGGTAACATTAAGAGATAGAAAGCGTGCAGAATGGGTCAGAGAAATAACTCAAGTTACCGACATTCTAGTAGAAATTAAGAAGAAATGGACATGGGCAGGACATGTAGTGCGAAGAGAGGATAACCGATGGTCGCTGAGGGTAACAAACTGGATTCCAAGGGAAGGAAAGCGTAGCAGGGGGCGGCAGAAAGTTAGGTGGGCGGATGAGATTAAGAAGTTCGCAGGGGTCAAGTGGATGCAGCTAGCACAGAACCAGGTTAAGTGGAGAAATATGGGAGAGGCCTTTGCCCTGCAGTGGGTATAATCAGGCTGATGATGATGATGATGATGATGATGACTTTGCCTAGTATGGTATGTTCCCAGTCAAGGGTAACGAGTGCTTCTGTAGCGTGAAATGTCCAGCTGGAAATATTCGTTACTTTGTGATGACCTGTTTTAGGAGTGAGCTCCATGTTATCAAAAACCAGCGCGAACGCGACGCCAGCAATAAATGTCAGACGCCCTCGCGGGAAGAGTTTTTGCACCTGTCACTGGACAAGTCGCACGGAGGGTATCGATCTGCTAGACAAAATTTCGCTATTCGCTCAAAAGTTTACCCGCCATTAGCCAACCGTGAAATAGCTCCTCTTCTTACTTCTGCTTTCGTCTGAACCAGCGCGAGAATTCGCATTAGCACTCATACAGGTGACAAGGAAAGCAACAGAAGGAAGGTGGAGCAGAGAGGAACGAGAGATGCTCTAGACGCGGTCCACCCTGCCTGGTCACCCGAGGGATGACTGCCTGGAGATACGAAGACGGCTCGCTAGTCCTGGCGTCGCGCCTATTGAGCTCGTCGTGTGCACCATCTCCATGAGCGCTGCCTGCAGCTATGGCCATCATCTCCCACCTCAAGCACCGGATCATCGCAGTGGCGTCCAGACGCAACCTCATGAATGTCAGGTGAGCGGGGGCATCCAGCTCTGATTAAAATTTTTACTTTTCCTAATTCGTGTGTGATTCTTGCTCTCCACCCCGAAAAGAGCCCTATGACCAGGACATCACACATGAGTGTTACTTATATTAGGCTTGGTTTATTAAGAGATGGTCACCGTCATCAGTACTGACAATGACAGACCTAGCGTATAAATATAAGACATTGCCTGTAACCAAGTTTCTTCCGACGAAGGCCGGTTTCGCGTCCGAAACGTCAATACACACTATTTCTTTACCACCTCTGACTGTTTTTCTCAACGTGTATGTATTGTAACGTCAATGTCAAATGAACGAATGAAGCCGACAGTCGGAGATATTCGGAGGTCGTAGGTTCGGTCTCCACCATCTGCACGTTCTTTTCCCTCTACTTTGTGTTTATCTTTTCCCTAAACAGATTACATTACTAGTTTATGTGATTACCGGAGTAAATATAAAAAAGACAAGACAAAGTACACTTCCCAATGCTTTGCTTGGCCTCGCTGACTGTCGGCTTCGTTCCTTCATGTATTATAACGAGTACCCTCCTTTCTCCTTCACACACACACACACATATATATATATATATATATATATATATATATATATATATATATATATATATATATATATATATATTGTGAGGCAGAAGGACGCACCAGCAAATTAACCTTTAAATTTCAGATTGGCCGGCGCTACCGACTAGCCACAGCTATAGTGCCCAGAAATATACTAGGCACACTATACCACTGCTCATCAACACTTCGTCTTCTTCCCACGACACGATCTCCGATGATGATTACGCTCAGATGAAGATGAAGTTCACTCCCAATGCTTACAACCTTCGCCGTCCCAAACGAAAGCGACAATCGTCTTCGCAAATTATATCTCAAGGTCGCCGGTTGAAGTTTTTCAAACGCGACACGTGCACAATCAAGGCGCCGCGAAACCGACGATAGCGAAAAGGCGATGCAGGTGTGATGTGATCGTTTACCGGGGAAGTTTGTTCTAGAACTGTGCACGGGCCAATAAAACGGTTCAGAAACATTTCACACAGGCCGGGGATGCGAGTAGGTGTCCAGTGTAACACATCGTCTCCAGGGCGGAACGACACCGAGCGATGGGTCGTATCATACGTGCTTTTGCTGGAAGCTTGAGTGGCTTCCGTTTGAAGGCGGGCATGATCACGGCAGTGTGCGATACGAAACACGAACTGTTCGTTGGAAGGCGCGGCAGAAGGAGTGGAAGCTGAGAAGAAGGATGCTTCGAGGGTGAAGGTAGGGTGGCGGCCATAAAGAAGAAAAAACGGAGAGTAGGTGGTGGTTCGTTGAAAGGCAGTGTTGTAGGCGAAGATGACAAAGGGGAGTAAAGAGTCAAAGTTGTTGCGCTGAGGGTGAATGTAGGTGGATAGCATATCAGAAAGCGTGCGATGAAAGCTTTCTGTGAGCAACTAGTCTGAGGGTGGTAAGATGTAGCTTTGCGCACCGTGCCTGAAGCATGAACCACTTCTGCGAGGACAGTGGAGAGGAACGACTTGAAACGATCTCAAAGAAGGAGGCGAGGGGAGCCGTGGCGAAGATGTATGGTGTGGAGGAAGAAGTTGGCGATTTCGGAAACGGAGCCGGAAGGATGTGCTAGGCTTTCAGGGTATCTGGTAAGGTGGTCAACAGCAGTAACGACCCAGCGGTTGCCAGCTGGAGTCAAGGGAAGGGGTCCATACAAGTCGATTCCGACGACTTCGAAAGGCGTGAAAGGACATGGAAAAGGTTGCTAGAAGGCGATGTAGACCGCTTGCGTCATTGACAAGGGATGCAATACTCTACATATTTCAATACTGAGTTTGAAAGGCCAGGCCAGAAGACACGACTTTTAATGCGGTCGTAGGTATTGTGGTATCCAAGGTGACCTGCAGGGGGGGTCGTCGTGAAAGGCTTGTAGAATGTTAGAACGCAGGGAAGAAAGAATTACAGGAACCCAGGTGTGGCCCAGTCGGCTTTAGTTGTGCCAAAAAGAATTTGACATCCTGTAACTTGAAATTGCTGAGCCCATGACGGAGACGGGCATTTGGAGATCTAATAACACCGGTGAGACTATCAATCAGCTTTCGACAGTAAGGGTAAGCACTCTGGTGGTGAGCAAGATTGCAGTCTATATCTGGCGTGGGTGCAATAGAGGCGACGCTCAAAGACTGGATAACTGTAGGTTTTAAATGGCGCGACTCCGTTTGGAAAGGAGAGGTATGCAAGGACAGGTGTTGCGACGGCGAAGCAATAGAGCAACGAGAAAGAGCGCCGGTGTCCTTGTGTTTCTTGCCCGATTTGTAACTGACAGTGAAGTCGTACCTCTTGAAGGCGGAGGATCCACCGCCCGAGAAGACCGGACAAATTTTTCAGGGGATACCCGGCATAGGACGTGGTGGTCAGTGACGACCGTGAAGTGACGGCCGTACAGGTAAGGACGATATTTCCAACATATATGCGGTTTCTCCGGCCGACGTCGCATGTGGGCAGCCTCGAGAGAGGCGAAAAGAATCCGGAGACACGAGTCTCGCGTTCGCCTTTCCCCTTCCTGTTCCCCACGAAAGTTTTACTGGGCGCCGCTTCATTTAAAAACCTCCGCTTGACGACCTGAACATTGCCACTGTAAATAAAAAGTGGAAAAGTTTACAAATAGCAGGTTAGCATGCAGGCGTGGCATATCTTCGAGCTAGAGCTCACTGCGTATTTGCACCCGCGCTGCACTGGTCTGCGTGTAAGTATGGATATTATGGTACGTCCTATGTCTCTCAGTTAAAGAAAACAATCAATTTGTACAAAAAATGGTTCTAGCAAAATTGAAAATTACTTTTGGATATAACATGCGGAGACCATTCTGACAGCAAATTAAAAATTGCTATGCCCATATGGGGAGTAATAATTTGTCCAATTTCAAAACGTTTTTCGCCTTCATATTCAGCAATTCTGTGTATACCGGAAAGGTTAGTGGTTTAATTTTGACCAAAGTAAAAAAGAGCAATTTCGCGAATGAGAAAGAAAATCACATTTATTAGCAACAAGAAGGTACAAAAAAGTGGCGAAATGAAAAAAAAAAAGAAAACACACAAAAAGGAGGCTTAACGCTAGGATATCCGAAGTATGGTAGCGCGAAGGAAGAACAACGGAATTGAGATTCAGTTTGAGAGTGCTCTTATACTTGCGTGCCGATAAAGTAAAATAAGACGGATGAATACGGCGGAGAGAGTTGCACATGCTCTCTTACTATAGTAGGGCAGCTTTTCAACTGCGCCCGCGCAAAACATCCGAACTGCTTTTCCCAGTAGCGTACCCCGGTAATCACAGAAAAAAACGAAGGGAAGACATATGCGTTAACGAGTGGTAGCCGTCGCGTACGCTTCCTCCATAAATGCGGGCGCCGCTGCGACTTGATCTACCCAATCCGGCGGTTAGGGATGGGGAAAAAAATCTGCAAAAATAAAAATGCCCAGAGAGAGCAAGGAGGAAACGCACGGCTTGCTTGGCCGGGACGTAGATTTTACGTCGTCCTTGTTGCCACATGTCTTGACATGACCGGCGTGGATGCATTGAGTCTCTTAAACCGCTGTCGTCTGGAAACAGTGACACAGGCCTCTCGTACTCCGCCGCCCGTGTTAATGCGGGAATGTGGGAGGAGTTCTGCCGACCGGCAAACAGCCACGCAATAGGGTGACGGGTTCCCATTCCTCTTGTTCCTATCTTTACCTAGCTTGTTGCTGTCTTACTGTCGTAGTTCGCGTATTTAATATAAGGACACTTCCAAAGGATGCCTTCTGATCCACAACTTTTAACTAAGGTTTTACACGCACTCTACAATCAGCCTCATTACGATACCAAAAACTGCTGCCATGAGAATCTTTCAACACGCTTCAACGGAGCACCACACCTGCGATTTCTTATTTGTGTGGTCACTCCCGACTGCACAAAGTGTAAGGGCTGTAACCTTCTGAGCCGCAATGTTACTGCTTCTGAAATACAGAAGCTTACTTCGTATTTGGGATGGCATATACACCGGCGCATTACTAGTTCTACGCCCATAAGGCTTCCAAGGGCAGAGTAAGCGCAAGTAGTTATTTGAAGGCCCACTGAAGTGCTTTCCCGATGGCCGGCGGGGACGATTCACTTTTATTATTTTCTACTTATTGGTGCATCACTATACCACAATGCGATGCCACTATACGACTTCTGCCACCTGCGTGGAGTTTCCCCTGATAACACACAAGCGAGCAGGCGACTGCGTCACCTGAGGCTAGCTTCTTCGTCATCATCATTATCATCATCATCCTAAGCCTGACTATACCTACTGCAGGACGAAGGCCTCTCCCATATTTCTCCACTTAACCCGGTTCTGTGCTAGCTGAATCCACTTGACCCCTGCGAACTTCTTTACCTCATGCGCCCACCTAGCTTTCTGGCGCCCCCTGCTACGCGTTCCTTCCCTTGGAATCCAGTTTGTTACCCTAAGCGACCATCTGTTCTCCTCTCTTCGCACTACATGTCCTGCCCAAGTAAATTTCTTCTCCTTAATTTCCGCTAGAATGTCGGTAACTTGAGTTATTTATCTGACCCACTGTGCACGCTTCCTATCTGTTAATGTTAGCCCTACCGTTTTTCGTTCCATAGCCCTCTGAGTTGTCCTGAACTTAAGTAGAGCTCTCTTGGTTAGCCTCCACGTTTCAGCCCCATAGGTAAGATGCAACAGGTAAGATGCAACTGTTGTCTACTTTCCTCTTGAGCGATACCGGTAAGCTGCTAGTCATAATCGGTGAGTGCTTGCTAAATGCCCTCCATCCCAATCTTATTCTTCTTGTTATTTCCTGTTCATGGTCCGGGTCTGTGGTTACTACCTATCCTAAGTAGACATATTTTCTTACTACTTCCAGTACTTCGCCACCTAATGCAAACTGCTGTTCCTTCCCGAAGCTGTTGGACATTAACTTAGTCATCTGCATATTGACTTTTAAGCCTACCTTCCTACTTTTCCTGTCTAGGTCATATCAATCATTATTTGCTGTTTATTCCCCGAGTTGCTTAGCAAGGCAATGCCAAGAGCAAATCGCAGATTACTGAGGTACTCTCCATCTACCCTTATCCCTAACTGCTCCCATTCCAAGTCTCTGGATACTTCCTCTAAGCAAGCTGTGAATAGTACTTGGGAGATTGTGTCTCCTTGCCTAACTCCTTTCTTTATGGGAATTTTGTTACTTTGTTTATGCAGAACTATGGTTGCTGTGCAGCCACTATATATATCTTCCAAAACTTTCACGTACGGCTCGTCTACCCCCTGATTTCGCAATGCCTGCATCACCGCAGAGGTTTCAGCTGAGTCAAATGCTTTTTCGTAATCAATGAATGGTATGTATAATGGCTGGTTATATTCTGAGCATTTTTCTATCACCTGGTTGATGGTATGGGTATGATCGATAGTAGAGCACCGGGGCGAGCTTACCGCTATTAAAGAGACACTTACGAGCGTTTAGGCAGACACGACTGCGCTTAAGACATCGCAAAACTTTCTACGTATGAATTTGTTAGGATTGCGGTGCAACTGTGAGACACCTGCGAACAGCCGCAACGTCCAAAAGGATACGAATGCAACGGTCGCGATAGAAAGAGCGGGTGCAGCTGTCGCGGGGCTATACAACAGCTTGGTACATTGTGTTGTCTGTTTCGCTCGCGTTAGGCTAGCCAGGCCTCTAAACGCGCTGTGGAGCAATCCACTGCTCGCTGCTTCAGACTACCGAATAAATACAATGTAAACGACTACAGAATAAAGAAAGTCACTAGAGACGTAAGGTGCGCACTGCCGCGTTCTGTTGGGTGGTAGAAAGCGCGTGGTATTCTAAGGACATGCAATTTTAGAAATATGCGCGAGATGACCAATATTTTTTGCTCTTGTTCCGAAGGCTTCATTTTTTGTAATTCTCAACTGTGGTGAGACGATTAACAAAAGGCAGCGACGTATCTCTATTTGACATTAAGCGCTACACTTTAATAATTCAGTATCTAAATAATGATGTTTTTAGCCAACCTACTACGAAACCTGTTTGGCCGGTTGGTCTCCGCCAACATTACTATTATTTTGTATTGTACGGCCCGTGTAAATTATTTTTCGCGATAGCATACGATTGTTGGTTATTTCGCAACCTTTCTAACATAGCCCCTGTTTCGCTATTGGAGGGAAATGCTCTGGTACCCCTGAATAGCCCACGTGTCATGTGACCTTCTGTCTCATATAGGCTTTAGAGGAGAGATCGAATTGCAGTGCAGGGCAGGCAGTGCTGCTAGGGAGGGTGATATGGATCGCCTCGCGAGAGCAAGGTATGCCAAGGACGCTCAGCACGTACACCATGGAATCGGTCTTCGCCGAGCATGCTCCGAGGACGTTCGATATTCTAAATGCATGTGAGACACCGCCAGGGACAATCGCGCTCTCGAATGTCTGAAAAGAACTCGTCTAAGGAATACTAAGGCCTAAAGAGGCCAATCCGCAAATCTCTCGTATTTTTTTCTGTTGAATGTCACAAGCGCAGATTCAGTGCATGAAAAAACGATCAAAACGTACGAATAATAAACGTCCTGGAATTTACAAAGGAAATAAAATACAAATCAATATGCGCAGTAAAGTATGTAAAGAGCCTCACAAAGTAAAGAAAAATGCCATACAAGGTTCATTTTATGAAACAAGGACTCTCGATTGCAGCGAGAGGCACCAGAGGGCATTTCTGTGCAATGTTTAAGCGTATATTCCAGTACACTTTCTTGTGGATCAACGGATGCATACGGCAGACGTGAGGATTAGAAACAGTTTATGAATTCACGATAGTCCAGGGACTCCAAGTGGAAAGGATTCCACTTCCGGCCACCGGAGCGTACGGATGTGTTATCTAGTCTGTTCAGTCAAGTCGTTCAGTCGTGTCCGACTCTTCGTGACCCTATAGACCATATCTAGTGCTCCGCCGTTATTGAAATCTGCCATGTTATACTGCCAAGTTTGCCAAAAAGACGAATGGGGATGAACAACACATTACTTATGCAAGTGGACCGGAAGGAAAGACCATATGGCGTCGAAGATTTCAGGATGCTAATGCTTTGCTTTCCCTTGATGCGCCCCCGAGCTGCCCGCTTTAGTTCAAATACACGACGTGTGGACCGTCACCCTCAAGAGCGCCGGTGCATCGAAGAAATTTTTAGCAGCTACGGATGTGAAATTGGAGACCTGGCCTTCTTTGCTGGTTTACCAAAATAGCCAGAACCTGCGCCTCAAACTTCTTTGGGTCTGCATTGTGTTCGCGACATTTCAAAGCAGTGTTGGCGCCGCCACCGATCGGCGAACAGACGTTGTCCAACGCAAAAGGATCCCTCCCCCGAAACCGGTTTAATTTTGCCAACCATCCATCAAGAAAAGTCGAACATTCCACCCTACCGGACCCCACGAGGTATAGGAGCGTGCGAAATATGTGCGAACAAGGCTCAACATGGCAGTGCTCCGTGGAGCGTCAGCGCATTCTCCGCTGCCGCGCATCTCAGCTCAGTGGCTCAGGCGCGCAAAGACTTGGATGTGGTGTTTCGTGTCACATGCTACAGCATGAAAACAGCGCAGCGTGCTGGCGCTGTTTCTGCATTTTTCATCACTGCGGCAGCATACACAAATAGGCAACATAAAAAGAACACCGTTAAAATTGATAGCGCGTCGTTTGTCAGAAGATAAACATAAATAATGTGTAATAGATCGAGATTAAAATTAAATAACGACCAGTCGCTTTGCTTTTGAAATATTCACTCCTGTTTGTTTCATTGTGGTAGATTTATTCACTAGATATATCTAATTTATCCCTTAAAATATTTTCTCGGCCCCCTAAATAGTCGGGAAAATAATGTGTGTGCTCAATGCTCTGCTCTCAAAGAGCTTTTGCCCATTTAAAGTAACTTTTTTTCTCTGTTTTTCGCTCTCAAATACTCTGCTCGCAGATGCTAGGCATTGCGTTTACTGTAGTACGAATATTCCAACCGCGAAGTTATACTCCGTTTCTTGAGCGCGCGCGAACAAAGTAATCTTTATTTTGAAGAAATAAACAAGGACTTTGATTTTGTAGGCATGTCTCAGCACTATTGGCCTCTAACGCGAAGAAAATAAAGCGTGGTATGGCATCTGCGTTAAACAGGTTGCTTTGGTAGTTTGGCATCTTTGTAAAGTAACATTTCCTGATTTATGCAGTGTTTATTGCCTCAATAGAAATCATTCGGAACTGGTTGCTCGTATTTGCGCCGAATGTCTGCCTCGCATTGTGCTTTGCGAGAGCGCCGTGAAGAAGACGCAGATCGCCAAGAATAGTTACGCGAGCGAACGTGTTCCGCGTGCTTTGTTCAGCATGCGGTGATTCGAACGTAGGCACTACGCTGAGCTTTCTTTCACAGCAACCAGCCATCTTGGAACTGTTCTCCTCCAGGTACTTTGATGGAAGCCTGGTTCCCTTCACCGCACCTCCTGAGTCCGCGTTGGCGTGGCATCGGCTCCTGGCTCGAGAACAGGGATCACAGCGTGGACTCTGCGGAGCGGTCATCCCGGCGACTACCGACCTCCGTGATTCACCAGGACTCTGGCGTCTCGGTCCTACTCTACGACTCCATGCTCGGAGTACACGGAAGGGGAGGCGGCCGGAACTGTCGACAGCTACGTCGGTGTCCACCAAGTCTGCTTGTACGGGACATCGCCGAGCCTGGCATAGCAGTCAGGTGTCCGTCCATCGACCACCGCGGGAGTTTGACACCGATGATCTCTCTGGTGAGTTTTTCAGCATCACACTAGCTACAATAAACACGATAATCACTTTAGCTATTCACATTTATCTTCATTCGCGCCGTAGTGTACTCGTGGAAGCAGCTTGCCAGAAATACTCCCTTGCTGCGTAAAATATCGTATCAAGAAAATTTGTGCTTCTAAGAATTTATGATTGATTGATGTGAGATAGTTGATGACGAGGTCATAAAATTACAGTAATCACCAATAAAAACTGAACAATTAAAAAGGCGGCACAAACGTGTCAATATGCTCACAACGAAACGCGAATCCTTAAAATGCTGCTTAAGCAAATTTAGAGTGCGTAATTGATCAGTTAGCAATAATTAAAAAATGAAAAAAACTTATGTTAAAGGGGGTGCGAACATGTCAAGAGGCTCCGAAGGAAAATACAATGCTTGATGATACTAATTAAGGAAATTTAGCATATACTTTGTCAATGGTAATCTATATAAAAAATTGAAGGCAAAATAATTGCGTTTAAATTGTCAAACTGCTAGAATGAAAAGGCCATGGCTGCTGAGGCTAAGTATTTGCACAAGATATATTTAAAAAATAAATTTATCACCAAAATAAGAATAATGAAGAAAAAAGCGAAAAAAGCGAAAAAATGTCGTCCGCGTCTTTGAAACGCCACCGCGTCATAACTTGACGCCCGACGTTGCACTGAACACAATAGAATCCACACTGAGACGCACCGAATTTCAAGAAGTGGCGGCCGAGATAACCGGTGACGTCATCGTCCAGCAGGTTATAAGAGAGAAAATGCAAAAAATGAAATATATAAAAGTACACAAACAGCGTCTACGTGTTTGAAACGCGATTGAGTCATACTTAAACGCGGAGATTAAGCGTCTCCCTAAATGTTCAAGCTAAATTACAACAATGACTTCAAAATTCACTAATTATTTAAGCCTGGGTTGTGAAAGGCAAATAGTTGCGTTCAGAACCCAGCAAAAGGCAATCACGGGACAGCTATGTTTTTTTCGCTCTCCGTATGGTACGCTCACACAAACACACACTCATTCACACACACATACACGCACACACACGCACACACACACACGCACACACACACACACACAAACACACACACACACACACACACACACACACACACTCACTCACTCACTCACACACACACACACACGCGCGCTCGCACGCAAGCACGCGCACACACGCATGCACACAAACACACACGCGCAACGAATGCTCGCACGCACACGCACACAAACAAACACGCGCACGCATGTTCGCACGCACACGCATGCACGCCCAGGTACAAAGAAACATACACACCCACACATACACTTTGATCGTGCTCAGTTTTCCATTTGCCGTCATCGTTCTGCTTCCTCTTGTATTTTGATTTCAAGATACCTTTCGCTCAGGTGCCTGCAGTTCGCGCAGTTGTCTCAAGGGAGCTACCAGTATGCAACACTGATGCTCGCGTTTTGTAATGTGATGTGTCCCACTAGATAAAGCAACAAGGAGACCAGTAATTACTGCTGCTTACCACCGATCTTTCCAGGCTATTGACACCACGCGTAATTCTGGTATATTGAACCGCAATCTATCATTTCGGCCTCTTTCCGGGAAAATGCAACAAATTTAGCAGTGCTAACATTGTTTGCTTCAGACTCACTAGGATAAGAATTGCACCTCAAACCAATGCAATGCATGAAGGACCTCTCGCATGCAGGGCTCTCCAGCTAGCAATTCATAATTACAACTCGTACTCATTCCGTAGTTATGATGGAGGCGGCCGCCGATGAATATTCTAACGGACAGTTTACACACAACGTAACTACTTACCAAAATAGACCGTTCAAACCCCGCCGGGGTTGTCAGTGGTTACTCGCTCGACTACTGGACCCAAAGACGCGGGATCGAATCCCGGCCTCGGCGGCCGCTTTCGACTGAGACGTAAAGCTAGGCGCTTGTGTGCTGTGCAATGTCAGTGCACGTTAAAGGACCCCAGATGGTCGAAATTTCCCCAGTCTTCCACTACAGCGTCTCTCATAGCGTTAATCGCTTTGGGACGTTAAACCTCACAAAGCAAACAGGCAATTCAATAACTGTAGCCGTACCTCAGTGTTGGTATAGGGACCGGGCGCCCGTTGTATGGCGCCACCGTCGCCTCGGTGGAACAGCGCCGCCCGCGGCGGACTACCGAAAAAGCGGAATGGCGAGGCAGCTATATAGCAACTGAGCGGCGCAGTCGTTTCCGTTCCGCGAGGCGTTTTTGAGCCTGTCCCTA
This sequence comes from Amblyomma maculatum, assembly GCF_055883805.1. Classification (NCBI taxonomy): domain Eukaryota; kingdom Metazoa; phylum Arthropoda; class Arachnida; order Ixodida; family Ixodidae; genus Amblyomma; species Amblyomma maculatum. The sequence continues at coordinate 27,180,744 of NW_028146738.1, forward strand.
CCCGTCGTTTTGCGGTGTGGCTTTGAGAGCTTTGAGCTGCTTTCAGTAATCGCAAGGAGTATTTTTTGACGGGGAAATCTTGAAAAAGAAAAGGACCGTTCTCGGCAGGGCGTGCGCGTTTTTTGTTTGTTTTTTTTTTTTTTGAGACCGCCGGGCGCATGGTATTTCTGTAATATACTTGAAAATGCCGCGCGCGTGATTTCACCATGCGCTAGGAACACCTTCGTTAGGCACTTGTTAAGGCCACTGCGAAGACGGGAATTGCGCCTGCACTGCGCGTCTATCATATATTAGGTCTAGTCGAAATCTGCCAGAAGATCAAATACCACCGAGCCGTGTAGCCGTGGCGCCGTAGTAGTGGTAGTTGTAATGGTCAGCGTTCATGTAAAATGAAAAAAGATGCTGCATCTGTCTTTTTTGGTAATAGCTAGGCTGAAACGATTCAGAGTAGAATAATAGCAAATGACATTCCAGTTTCAACCTCTCAACGAGAGCTGTAAAAGGAGAAAAATAAACAAGCAAGATAAAAGTAGGATCCTATTTATAGTTGGAATAGCAAACACACATATACTTCCAGGACTTCCTGCACAATTACGCTACAATAGCTCACTGAACCCGGCCTTGAGACCATCAAACTTAATCATAATATAAGCCAAATGAGTAATACCACCTCAGCATCATTTTTACTTATACGGCAATGCTCTTGTTGAACACGTCGGTAGCAATGCTCTTGTTGAACACGTCGGAGCTGCTACATATAATTGACTTAGAAAATATTATACTATGCATGCCTTTCTCCCGACATGCTGCGGAGGTTGTGAAAAGAAAATTAAATTAAATTTTCTGCTACCGTTCACTCAGCGCAGGAAGTTCCATGCGATTGACCGCACCTGCCTTGAACATCTGAAGGCAATAGTCCAATACTGTCAAACTGTTAAATACAATCGAAAAAAAAACGCAGTGTGATGTGTTGTAAGATAAGCCACCAACAACTAAGAGAGCGTTCTATTATTAAATGAATCCCTCTGATGGCTCGTTCGCTAAGGTGGTCTACTTTCTCAGCGTACCACGAACTTGCGGGCCGATACCTAGCTGACCTCGATACCTGATGAGTGTGAGGGGACACGACCATGTATGTAGTTTTCTATTTGCACGTAAAGGAATCCGGATAACTGAAAGCCATTCCTTTTGCAACTTTATCACTGCAGCTTGCCGGACTGCTGCTAAATCTGTTTACATTGGCCATAGAAGCAATTTCTGAGAGAGGATAAACGGTCTTGTCATACTACGCCACAATCAGGAAATCTCACGTTCACTAAAACGCCGATGAGAAACACATGTATTTAGGCGGGCAAGGAAATGGACACTGCTGAGAAAATACGTAAAGCCGTGTCAGGTGCAACGTGAATGCGAAAAAAAAAAAACTGCTACACGGCCTTCGAGATAAAAAAAAAATGCTACGTTTATGCTCGTTTCCACCAATTAAATTGTATTTTTTTTGTTGTTCGACTTTCATATCAAGCCGATAGCAGATTTTGTGACCATGCGGTATTGACTGAGCTGTGAAATGAGTGGTTTGATTAGGCGAAATGGACATGCCTCAAACAAATGTTAACAAATTCTAAATGTATCAACGAATAGCTCTCAGCGCATTTTCATTGGTTGACAAACGAAAAGAGTAAAAATTACAAGATCATGGTAATAGGAATTGTTCGTGTCTCCTATCTGCTCTTTCTGTTGAGAGAAAAAAGTAAGTTATCTTTGACTATGTCAGCGAAAGTATCCGCACAAACATTGTCTCTGGCCATCACTGAAGACCGTAACGCAGCCCGAACGACGATGGTGGAGCTGCCTTTTTTTTTTCCGTGCTGGGGTTTTCTTGTACACAGGCGCGGAAATGCTAGCGTTGTAACTTACGCTGTTGGGTTACTTCGATTTCCAATTATCAATAAAGTGACTACAGATGAAGGAGTGCGGCTTCGGCTCCGAGGCTCTCGTGCCGTCACTCCTGGGAAACAGAAGGCAGAGAGCATCCGGTAGCAAGCGGGATTTTAAATATTCGGCCCTTTCCATGACCACACAGTAACCAAAAACGTAGATTCGTGCCTTTGCCTTTCAAAGAACCATGCTTAGGTCACCCGCTACTCATGCTTCTTTGGAAACCGTAGAAATTAATCGACTTAAAAACGTCCGACGAGTTTGCGTAGCTGCCAGTGGAGCCAACAACGCAGCACGTTTCGCCAGCATTGTTCGGCCAGACTTCATTTCACTGGACATATTCACACAACTAGCCCAACTTTCTGTTCTCTTGAGGATATATTCACGCACAACGTCATCTAAACCTTAGGATTTCCAATTTCCACAAAAGCCAACGACAAACAGTACGCTCCAATGCGCTGGCAATGAGCCGGCAGGGGCCGGCGCATTCTGGCGTTTGAGCGATGCGCCGAGAGGCGGCGCCACCCGTTCAGCTGCCCGGTCCCTATAGTACCGGCCGCGAAATGTTGTGGAGAAGGTTCGAAAGCTACATGGTTTCTGTGGAACGTGTTTCCTATTATTGTTTCGTCAATTGCTTTTAATGCATCATATGATTTTACCATTCATTAATATTTGTTGACTCCCTAAAAGTCTCCATGCTTTCCCTGCTTTGAGTGGCAGTTTCCTCCGTTCGTATCTTTCTGATTTCAAACGCTTTATTTCTTTATAAATATACGCTGATCAATTGGGCCACCTAATATGCTTTTAGGTGTCTAGTATCCGGATGCAGCGCCTATTACAATAGCACTGAATGATTTCGGGAGGTGTCGTAAAGGTTTGAAAAGTTGGGGATCATAGCTTGCGCTTCAGCTGGACTTGAATTGTGGGGACTTGAATGAAATTCACGTCGACGTCCAAAATAATATTCCTCCGATGTCGACCAGAGTCACGTTGTTAAATTAGGGATAAAAAATCTTGACAAAGCCCAATATATCGCCTAAATACAGCGGTATGAAAGGGCACTGAAAAAGGGTAGATGGGGAGAAGCCTTAACTCGCAGGTCGTGCCAACGTTTCGACAATTGGACTCGTCTTCGTCTGGCAGACCAAGACAAGTTCATTTCTGAAATCGTTGGCTCGACCTGCGAACTAAGTCTAACCCCCCCCCCCTCTTCCCCCTCTATCCTTTTTCAGTGCTCTTTCATACCGTGCAGTATCTTTTTCCTCTCGTTCTATCTCGATCCTAAATACAGTGGGTAGCATTAAGGAACATAAGTTATAAGTTTATGTTGCGAATGAATAGCCAACAATATCAAAGGCCAATTAAGGACAAACTGAGAATCAGCAAATTATAAGCAACAGCCGATACGTTACCAACCGAAACGAGTATGCGAAGCGAGGGCTGCATATTTTTGATAATGATTCTGAAAATCAACATTGATTACTCCTCATGCAATCGTGGCGTGAAGAATTGGTTTCTATGCTGCACGTTTTTATGACGGCCCGTATTCCTTTTTACTTTGTATCCCCTAGTTTGAAAGAAAACCCAGATTTGTACAAGCAACAACTGCCCTGGTTCTTCCTATGATAGTTTACAACAGCGCCGCAGGGTAGCCGGTGGGGTCGTAGCGACCAAATGGCACTGTCGCTTTTTTGAGATCTACCCCAAAGATTTAGTGCACAGAAGAGCGTCAGATCGGGTGAACTAGTTTGTTCGAGAGGATGATGATCATTAAGATGAATGTTTCAATGTCTGAAGTTTTTTTCATCTGTATTGATTACTCCTCAATATTTCATCTTTTTTTTCGCAACTGCATACGTAAGAAGTTTAAACAAAATTACTGCTGTAGCCCCTTTGTATACCGCTGCGCATGTAATGCGCTGTTTTTCAAATGAAAGTGCTAGGTATAGCACAACTTCACATGTCCCCATTGTCTATTGTGTGCAGAGGACGGCCCAGGCTCGGCTCACCGGATTACGCGGACCGGCAAGTGTCTTGCGCTTCTCGGGATTCCACCCCCGTGGTTCACATCTTGTTGTCCAGGTTCCACAACCGGAGAGAGCGGTCATGGCTTCCTGAGAGGAGGTAGAGGCCATTGGGGTCTATGGCCAGACTTTTGACGGCGACCAGGTGGGCCACCATTTCAATAATTTTCGCGCTATGATATACACAGATACACAAGAAAGAATTTTTGCGCTAAGATATACACAGATACACAAGAAAGCAGGAACCACGTACACAGGACAAGCGCGCTTTCTTGTGTATCTGTGTATATCGTAGCGAGAAAATCCTTGAAATGGTAACCAACTAGCCCCCATTGCTGCTTTTGCTTTGGGCCATCATTTAATGCACAATTAGGGCGAAATCCTTTAACGCTTTATACTGTCGTCGGCAAATGTGTCCGCGTTTCGGGTGCATGCCGTATATGGGCATACGGCAATCACCATTGAAGCGATACCTAACCATTAGCAATGGGATCATATCGGAACAATATTTTAGGTATTTTCAAGACAATGTCATGATAATTTACGACTAATAATAAAATAATTGAGCAAATGCTCTTAGGAACCCATGCATTTGGAGGTCATCATAACTATCACTTACCATACCATTGTAGTTAAGGGGTGTTTAACTAACATTAACCAGACAATAACTAGTACTCACAAAGTGCAAGTCATGGTCAGCTATCACTAACCAATAGTAAAGGTTAGACATTTCGGGAAGTCCATAGTCGTCACATGGTGACGTCATGACCGCATGTGGCGTTAGAATGACGGCACATTCGGTCATGTATAATGCCAACAATTGAAATTGACGTCAAATTTGGTCCTGACGTAATGGCTCGTGATGACGTCACCAGGAGATTCACGCATATACGAAGCAGACCCTGCCGGGCATTCAATCCCGGCGCCAGTGCGCCGCCTTCCAGTCGGTGCTTCCTCGAAAGCCGCACCACAGGGCATATATAGAAATTGATTGACAGCAAAAAAAAAATGCGTAATCGGTCACTATCGTAATCAATCACAAACGGTCTCGCAGTCAATCAAAGCAGTGGTCTAAGCAGGTCTAAGCAGCGCGGCGGGGCAGGCTTCCGCCTTGAAGAACTTTAGTGAGCCAAAGTGCCGCTGAATATTTTTGATAGTGTTGTTGTCGAAGCGAATGTGTCGATCCTCATGCGCCCTCACCATCATGGGCAAAGAATGGCTCACCACACAGTCGACCTGCTTCCTCAGAGCACTTGCCTCTGGATTCTGGTCACTGTGGAGCAGCACCACTGCTTTTCCGTCTCTATGTGGCTGATGAGCGAACGTGACGCCGTGTAGGCCACTGCCATCTGGTTGGCATCCACTGACATCGAGATGACGTTAGCAGGGTCCGGGGCTGTGTGGGTGCGGGGCAGGGCAACTTGCTGTGGGAGACTAGAGTCGGGCTGTGCCATATAACGCCCGAGCAGGACAGCAGCTGCAGCTTGGTGGCATGCATCGAGAGGCCCAAACAGCATATGTGGGGCCCCATGGGGCGCTTAACAGGATACCCGGCTCAAAGGAGCCATAAGGGTCGATGTCTCAGCTAGCACGTTTGAGCATAGGATGATGTCAAGGTCGCCGCTGAAGCACTGCTCTCAGTCACACCCAATGCCAAGCGCAGCACGGGGCCCGAATTCGCCCGCAATACGTGTACTGGTTCCGCATGGAGGGCTGCCGCATTCTTGGCAGGTACTGTCTCCTCCAGGTTCCACAGTTTGAGTGTGTGGTCTTCCGAGGCTGTAATGAGCACAGATTGGATCTCATCGAACAAATTGTGGAAAACCGTCGCATGCACAGCTGGGCGGTGTGATCGGACTATTGGTTACACATGCATACGGAAGGTTACACACTTTCCGCAAGGAACGCGATATTGTCTCAGGCAAAGCAACAACTCCCAAGAAGAATAATTCTCTTTGCGAGTGTTGCCACTGGAGTATCTATTTCCAATACACCCTCATATCCGCTGCATAAGTCTCGCGGCAAGTCTGAACAGTTAAGCAAGCTTCCTCATTGTGACCCATTCAGGACGGCCTATCAAACAAACTAAGCGCACCCAGGAAAGAAAAACAAACGGCTTTCCGCAGGACGTTGGTCTGTTTAAATTATTTTCGGCATGCGTTATGCATGAGCTTAATCGAACGAAAAAATTTCGCAGATAGCGCTTGTTAGTGCTTGTGTCGTTTCTCGCGATATAACGCGTATGCGCTATAACGCTTTGCAAGATGATTATGCATCAATTCACCTATACAGAAGATGCAATGCTGCTATCAAAACTGTGGTTTTTTGCGGCTGCTGTTATGCTTCTGGCAGGACTGTGTCGAAGTTTCAAATAAAGATATGTCTTGGAAAGACCACTGAAAGATGGACGAATAAGTAAAATTTAGCAGGGGGCTAGACGGAAAATCGAAACGTGTAATCGATTAATCAGTATTTCAGAATGATGACAGAGCTCGCCGTAGTCGCATTTAACGAGTAATGAACGGAAAGTACTCGAGATGAGACTCTTAGTCAGATAAACCAAAAACTGTCTAAACCAGATGAAGTTCTCTACCTATCAAAAGCAAACGAGGAAAATATTAGAAAGCTTGAAGGTACGGTGCTGCGCCTGGAAAAAACTAGCGGAACAGGAAAAAAAAAAAGATAAATTATGAGGACCGTGCTCGAAGGATCAACATTGTGGTGTCTGGGATCCGAGAATTGCCTAATGAAACTCGGTCAGACTTAGAAGAAAAAGTAATTAAAGAAATATGTTATGAGAAACTTGGGGTAACGGTTACTACAGTCGAGCGCATTTATGGGATTGACAGGGCACATAATAACAGACATCGGCCAATAATTTTCCGTGTGTACAATTACAACGAAAAACTGGCCATCTTTAAGAACTGCCATAAGCTGAAAGATACCGGCATATCGGTTTCACACGATTATTCCTATGCCACGCAGCAAAGAAGGAAAAAGTTATGGCAGTCCACAAAAGCAGATGAACAGCCTGGAATGAAACCGAAGTTAGTTCACGATAAACTTGTGATAAAGGACGAAGTATACATTTGGGACGAAGAAAAAAGCTGTCGAAAACGGCTGCGAGGCGAAGATGATGGCCAACAAAATTGACATCATGATGACAACGTCATTTATGAAAAAAAGCTCCTTCGTATAATCAGCTTCAATGCACAAAGCGTATGCAATAAGCAAGAACCAATCGAGCACATCCTATTATCTTACGATCCTCATATTGTTATCATAAGCGACACATGGCTGCACTCTGACATTCCTAATAGAGCAATTTTTCCGCCATCGTACACTTGCTATCGTAGGGATCGAGGGTCAAGAGGTGGTGGCGTTGCTATTTTGGAGAAGAGTAGCATTTCTTCACGCGTGATGCCTGATATTGGTGATGATCACGAAAGTGTCATTTGTGAGGTCGATTTCTTTGTAAACCCTGTCATTGTTATTGCTGTATATAGAAAACCTGGCGCACAGCCTGATTTTGTGCACTTTATGCATGATCACCTGAGTACTTTCAAAAAGAGTAGTTTTGTAATCGCCAGAGATTTCAATCTTCCGCACGTTAACTGGGATACAATGGCTACAAGAACCAGTGATGTTCAAAGGACCGAGGCTCTGTATTACATGCTCCTTTCGTTTGATCTAACCCAGACAGTCCATTCACCTACGCGTGTAACTCCAACTGGGGAGTCTATTCTGGATTTAGTTTTTTGTTCCAATAGCATACACAACTATACTACAGATATACATGAGGGAATATCGGACCATAAGCTGGTATCTTTCAGTTGCCTTCTTCCAAGGTTTTCAAAACCCACCACAGAGAAATACGTCACTGTAAAAAACTACGCTTTGGCTGACCATGTTAGCATTGTCCAGTACTTAGAAGATTCCTTGTACAGATTTCACTCCATTGACATTAACACACTCTGGAGAAATTTCTGGTCCATTTGCCATTACTGTATGCGAAACTTTATCCCCAACAAGAGAAAGAGGGTTGCCAGGACTAATCCTTGGATTTCCAGAGAAATTATCCATTTAAAACGTAAACTTAGACGGTGTCGTAGAAATAAATCTGCCAGCTCCACATTTATTGTGCACCTTAAATCAACCCTAGCGGCTAAATTGCGCGAAAGTAGGAACCGTTACTTTACGGAAACACTTGGACGTTTCGTAACAGAAAATCCAGCGAAGTTCTGGCAGTTTCTTTCCCGTAAAGATAATTCAAAGCTCGACAAAATAGTTCTGGATAACCGCACTGTCACAGTTAAAAATGAGATAGCAAATGCTTTCAATCGCAATTTTCAAAGTTTATTTTCCAAAAACGATGAGATAATCAGTGCCACTCAAGACAGTCCAAGTGAAGCTAACTTCAATGTAACCAGAGAAGGTGTTTTAAAATTACTTATGCGGTTTGATCCTAAGAAAGCATCAGTAACGGATGACATTTCAAATTCATTTCTCAAGACGTACGCTGAATTTTTAGCATCATATTTAGTAATACTATATGAACAATCCATACAGACTGCCACCGTACCCGATGACTGGAAAATTTCAAGAGTCGTTCCTGTATTTCAGAAGGGTTGTAGATTAGACGTCAATAATTACCGTCCTATCTCATTAACATCTACTGTTTTCAAACTCTTAGAACACATACTGGTTATTGAACTAAATACATTTCTGGAACGGAATGAAATATTAACCAATGCACAACACGGCTTCCGACGAGGCTTTTCTACAGCTACACAGTTAGTTACAACAGTTGATGAAATTTCTAAAATCATAGATATTGGAGGACAAGTTGACATTGTTTTCCTAGATCACTCAAAAGCCTGCGGGAGAGTTCCTCATAATAAGCTGATCACTAAAATGCAAATGATTGGTGGGCCTAGTGAAATTGTACATTTGATACCCTCTTATCTTACAAAGCGCAAACAAACAGTTTGTTACTGTTGATGGTGTCAACTCTTGTTTACTAGATGTCCTTTCTGGCGTTCCCGAGGGTTCGGTTTTAGGGCCTACACTGTTTAATCTTTATATTAATGATCTGGTCGAAGCACTGGAACCAACAGTTTCGATTAGATTATTTGCCGATGACTGTATAATTTTAAAAGATATTAAATCCGTTGATGATCAAATAACTCTAAACAAAGATTTGCAATTTTTGGAACGATGGTTCAATGAATGGGCGATGGCCATTACCTTGAGAAAACTGTTGTACTTAACATCACAAATAAAATTAATAAACTTAAATTTCAGTATAACATAAACCTAGTCAGGCAAGAGAAACCTAGTCAGGCAGGTAAATTAATATAAATACGTAGGCGTAACGATAACTTCCAGACTAAAATGGACAAGGCACATTGACAGTATATGCTTTACAGCTCGTAAAAAGCTCGGTTTTTTAAAACATCGCATGGGTGAGTGTCCAAGCCCATTAAAATTTAGGCATACAAAGCATATATCAGACCCACACTTGAATATGCCTGTGTGGCATGGAACCCTGACACCCAAAAACTTGAGAATATTTAAAGCTCAGCAGCCCGTTTTATTTTTAATCGATACAGACGCCGTGACTCACCTTCATCTATGATTCATCTTGCCAGCCTTGATCCACTTAATGAAAGGAGAAAGAAAGCCCGTCTAACCTTCTTTCAATCGTTATATTTTTCCACACGTGGCATTAAACCTGACATCTACCAGAAAAAAGATTCCTCCAGATCCTCTCGCCATAAGCACTGTCTTGCCTTGTCACCTATATTTGCCCGAACTAATATGTACAAATTCACGTTTTTTCCACGAACAATCGCAGACTGGAACGCCCTACCGGTTGACTCGCCGTTTTTATCGACTCCCAATTGAAGTGTCATATGTTCTACTATGCATTGTATTGTTTGTGTTATCAGTTCATCGCTGTGTAAAATTCTTTGTTTTATTGTTTTCAAACTGCATGACATCTGATGCAAACCACCTCTCCTGCTTGGGCGTTTAATATGCCTGCAGTATTTCTTAAATAAATAAATAAATAAATAGATATCTTTGTTGTTTAGGTATGCTCCTTTCGACAGGTTCTAATCGCCATTTGTCCTTAAGGATAAATGCCAAATCGAAGCGATGTTTTTTCCCAGCAAATGTCCAAAGCCAATCCGAAAGACTCAACGGTTTTTCTGGACTGTTGGCATCGCTTTGAAATGTTCAGTGCTGCCTTACATTTTCGTAATTGTATCATCAAATTACAGACGGTGGGATCGCTCTATTGATTACAGATGCTTACAGAAGGAAGCGGCAGCGAGTGTTACGCGCTAGCGCGCGTTCTGCCGAAGCGCTTATCGACTAACCTATGTGTGCCGTATAGTTTCAAGGGTGTCCTTTAAGGGCCGGGTGATCGGTGAGAGCTGCCTTTCTAATTAAAGACATGTATTAATATAGCTGTACATGGCACACTACAAAAGCAATGTGCAATAATATTGTCAAAGAAACTACGACTGTAACACGTAGGAAAGAAAAGACTTCATCCTATGTAGACAAGCAATTCTAATTTTAACTTTTTTTTCTGGTCCGTGTATTTTATTGAAAGTAGTTTTCTTTTTTCTATGCAGGTACTGCACAGTTCTGAGCCCACCATGTACCGGCTTTATTTGTGAAAGCGACACATGGGAGGATGTCCTGCTCGGACATTTTATTATGCGTACAAAATATTGTATACAAAATGTTTACTTCTCAGAATAAAAAAAACGTATGATGCTATCAAGTGTCTTCTGACCTCGAATTGGTAAAACACCTGCGCTCGTTGAGCAAGTAGGGAACACGTTCCATGTTTTAAGAGCGTATAAATATGGCTGATTTTATTCTCCACAGCAAATGTTAGTGCGAAATCAAATGAAAATGGTTTCGACTACAGCCCAGTTGCAAACATCTGAAAAGCTGTTGCAGCGAGTGTATGTTAGAAGCATTTGTAGTAGCACAAAAGGTGCACATTTCATGTGAAATTGCTACTTTTCTACACCTATAGCTCTATAAATGGACGTGTATTTGTTAGCTCTAGAACAGAGGAAGGAGTAAACTGTGAGTTGTCGGAATGATTCCCTGAATAATATTCTGTAGGGAACTGCTGTGCAATGTGGGCCGCTTTTCTGTAACATCTATGATTTTAACATGCCTTGTAGAAACGACGGATTTAGGTTGGTGCTGGCACTAATTTTGGGTAGATGCTTTTCTCCGCAAGGCTCGCTTCGACGCAAGGACCAGAGCTGTGCCTTTATTCCTGAGCATAAACCTTTAAGCGCACTGTGAAAATACTTGTTTTTATTACTGTCACATGGGTACAAAGCCACCAGTTTTCTCGATGACACACGGCCCACGTAAACTAAGTGATTCTCGAAGATGGCGTCATGGAGCGATTAACTACCAGCTACGAGGTTTCCCAGCGAATTCATTAAACTCCAGAGGCATCTGCTCCAAATTTGGTATCGCATCACCTTTCGACTACGTCTAATTCCCACAGTCCAGATTGAAGACATTGCAAGCCCACCTTTCTCAGCGTGTTTGCTTTGGACTCAGACCACGGCATCGACTGCCACAGACAAGCGCTTTCGGACACCGCCAAAATTCGCCTTGGTCCGACGAAGTTCAGAGAAAAAAATTCATTTCTAAAATCTGTACAGAATGAGACGACAGTTGTTTTATCGCATATTAACGAAGCATAGTACATTGCACCTTTCGGCAGCCAACATTCCAATGCGTTAGCATTATCAGGCGCTCTCAGCGGTTAGTGCGATGTCTCAGTGCCTCCTCATGAATAGAAAAAGACATCCCATATAAAAAGTCTATCAGAGCATATTCGGCAGGAATACCTTGTAGAAATCCCACCGGGGTGGCGCAGTGGTTACGGCGCTCGACTACTGCTCCCAAGGACGCGGGATCGAATCCCGGCCTCGGCGGCCGTTTTTTGATGGAGGCGAAAAACAAGGGGCCCGTGTGCTGTGCGATGTCAGTACACGTTAAAGAACCCGAGGTGGTCGAAATTTCCGAAGTCCTCCACTACGGCGTCTCTGATAGCCTGAGTCATATTGGCATGTTAAACCCCACTAAACCAAACAATACCTTGTATAAAGCAAATATGTAACATCACAGTCACGGCGACGCCATGTTTGTTTCATTGAAGGGTAGATAGGCTGTATAACGTAATATGAAGGTAACAGCAAGTTCTAGGAGAAGTGTTCAGATGGTGGTGTAAAGTGATAAGGAGCTCATGGACAGTTCTAAGGCTTTCATAAAGAAGCAATGTATTTTAATGACAGCAAAACATGCCCAATGTGATTCAAAGACGATCCTATCAAAACTGGCAATGCTTTGGCATGTGTTAACCTAGTCATAATGAAATCTATTTGGGTCCACCTCAGATTTGGCAATGACGGTTAACAAATAGCACTGAACAAGGGAAGAGGGGCGGAGTCTCAGTTCACAGGTCGAGCCAACGTTTCAACAAGTGGACTCGTCTTCGTCCTGACGAATACAAGTCCATTTGTCGAAACGTTGGCTCGACCTGCGAACTGAGGCTCCCCCCTCTACCCTTCTTCAGTGCTCATTCATACCGCGTAAGCCGTCATCTTCCTCTCGTTCTACCTGGTTGCTCGGTTAAAGTCGCACGTTACTCTCCTCGTCGGGTTCTTTGCCAACAGCGGCGGCAGGAAATGTGGCATCGGTGGTGCAACCTTGCACGCCCTCAGCGTATATGCGCCCAGGCAACCCTTTTCGCTGTCGAAATCTTGCGAATGCCTTCAAACCTTCTTCCAAAGTATGAGCTATCATTTTTATAACGTCGGTGTATATGACTATTCACTAGCAATAATATAATACAAGACTCCTAAAGATGACTTCACGAAGGCTGTTCATAGTTTTATCCCGTAGTGGCATATGCGCTTTCTGCATTCTTGGCCATCGTCTTCTAGTTTTTTTTTGTTGATCTTTTTATTCCAGGGCGCGCGAACGCACAAGAAAAAAAAATAACACTGATAAGCAAGAAACTTTTTTAGGAATCCCGAAAGGTCTCTGCTTTGCCAAAGCCATTCTTTCCAGTAAATTGAAAGAAATCATCAATGGCGAATGTGCGCTTTAATTATTAATATAGATCCAGAATCCTTCAAAATCATTTTATGCTCGTGAAACGTCTCCATAACTCTATAAGGGAGCTTTGAAATCTTCCAAAGACAGCAGCACAGCAGTGCTGGGATCAAACGGGGCATATTTTATTCATAACAGCGAGCGGGTGGCTGTGGGGATTATATTTTACGGTTTCGTTGTGGCGTTTTAAATGAGAAAACGTCTATCAGCTATCCGCAGAAACTATGGACAGAAAGTGCCCACTCCACCCTGTCAGTCATAAAAAACGGATAAAAATCCTGTCTCCACTGGTGACGGAACCTCAATGTATCGTGTACCCAGCAAATCTCTTTAACCTGTACCGCCACGCTCAAAATCTCGCTTTTCTCCATTTGCCTGACTTTGACATACATTACTTCACGAAAAGAAACCCCAATCACATATGAAGGACACATGACTATGTATTTTTATGGATGTCATGATCAGGCAATGTTAGCATTGTTTCGCGACAATGACAATCCCGCAACAACAACCAAAGTCTGCACCTTTGAAAGCCAGTCGGGTGGTCCGGTAGCTTTTTGTATGGCGATAAACAAATGCGAATGAAGCGGCTGGGCTAAAGCCAAAAGGACGCTCAGTTGTGGATGTGTCGGGAAGCGACCGGAAAGTCCGATGTTGCAAGGAGATATATCACATAGCAACATGGAATGTAAGATCTATGACGCAAGGTAAACTGGATATCGTCAAGCGAGAAATGGACAGATTGAACATTGATATCTTGGGTATCAGCGAGCTCAAGTGGACCGGAATGGGAGAATTTAACTCCGGCGACCATTATGTCTTTTATTGTGGGAACGAATCCGAGAGAAGGAATGGGGTCGCTCTCATAGTAAACAGAAGAATGGGCAAAGCAGTGCTAGGGTACAACCCCAAAAACGACCGAATGATTTCACTTCGGATCCAAGGTCACCCTTTCAACATAACATTTATCCAAGTCTATGCACCGACCACTGCTGCTGAAGAAGCTGACGTTGAGAGATTTTATGCGGACCTACAATGCCTTTTAGACCGCACCCCATCATCAGACGTCGTTTTTCTCATAGGAGACTGGAATGCTAAGGTCGGGAGTGAAGAAATATCCGGAATTACAGGCAAGTTCGGTCTTGGTGAGCCAAATGAAGCTGGGCAGAGGCTAGTAGAGTTCTGTCAAGAAAACAACCTGACCATAGCGAATACTCATTTTCAACAGCACAAGAGGCGCCTGTACACATGGATTTCACCGGACGGTCTGTACAGGAATCAGATCGATTATATTATTTGCCGGCAGAGATGGAGAAGCGCTATACAAGCAGTAAAAACAAGGCCTGGGGCCGATTGTGGCAGCGATCACCAGCTTCTTGTTGCCAAAATTAAGCTTCGATTGAGGAAAACGCAGAAAACTAGAAGGCCTTTCAGGTATGATCTGGATCAGATTCCATTAGAATATGCTGTGGAAGTGAGGAATCGATTTCAAGAATTAGATCTAGAAGACAAAGAGCCCGAAGAGATGTGGACTGATGTTCGTGATATAATACAAGAAGTTGCTACTAAGGTAGTTCCAAAGCAAAAGAAATGCAAAAAAGCAAACTGGTTATCTGAAGAGGCTTTGCAAATAGCTGAGGAAAGGAGGATGGCAAAAGGTATGGGGGAAAGAGAAAGATACAAGGTTCTCAATGCGGATTTTCAGAAAATAGCAAGGAGCGATAAGAATGCCTTCCTGAACATACAGTGTCAAGCAGTTGAGGACAACAGCCAATTAAGGAACACAAGAGCTCTGTATAAGACAATCAAAGATATCAAAGGAAGCTTCTGTGCTAAGCTGGGCGTGATAAAGGACAAACGAGGCAAGGACCTCACTGAAGCCTCAAAGATAAAGAAGAGGTGGCAGGAATACACAGAAGAACTGTACAAGAAGGACCCGGATGTGCAAACCCAACATAGGACGGTTGTGATTACTGATCTCGAGCCGGGCATCCTGAAGAGTGAAGTTGAATGGGCCTTAGCCAGCCTTGCTAAGAACAAAGCTAGCGGAATTGATGGTATTCCAGCTGAGTTGCTTCAAAACCTCAACCACGACGCTGTTAACACACTGCATACATTATGTCAAAAGATTTGGACAACCCTGCAGTGGCCACAGGATTGGAGGAGGTCAGTTTACATCCCCATTCCAAAGAAAGGCAGTGCCAAAGATTGTTCCAACTACCGCACGATCGCGCTTATTTCGCATGCTAGCAAGGTGATGTTAAAAATCCTGTAAGGTAGGCTGCAGCAGTATGTGGATCGGGAGCTTCCGGACGTGCAAGCTTGGTTTCGCAAGGGCAGAGGAACTAGAGACCAAATTGCCAACCTTCGCTGGATTATGGAAAAAGCAAGAGAGTTCCAGAAACCCATTTACTTCTGCTTTATTGGTTATGCGAAAGCGTTTGACTGCGTAGATCACAGCAGATCGTGGCAAGCTCTCCAAGAGATGGGAGTTCCAATTCACCTCATCTGTCTCCTCAGGAACATGTATGGAGGACAAGAGGCCACAGTCAGAACTGGGCATGGCCTTACTGATTGGTTTCCGATTGAGAAAGGGGTGAGGCAAGGCTGCATACTGTCGCCCTGCCTATTTAACCTATATGCAGAGTGCATCATGAGGAAGGCCGGTCTGGACGAGTCTTCAGCTGGAGTGAAGATTGCTGGAAAACGTATCAACAACCTTAGATATGCGGATGATACCACTTTAATGGCAGAAAGTGAAGTGGAACTTAAGAGACTTCTGATGCGATTACAAGAAGAGAGTGAGAAGTTTGGGCTTAAACTGAACATTAAAAAGACGAAGATCATGGCGTCTTGCCCTATAGAGTCCTGGAGCATCAATGGACAAGAAGTGGAAGCTGTGACAGATTTTCTGTTCTTGGGCGCCAAGATTACCTCGGAAGGAGACTGCAGCCATGAAATTAGGAGACGCCTGCTTCTGGGAAAGAGAGCAATGGTTAGCCTTGACCGCCTAGTAAAGAGCAGAGACATTAGTCTACCAACCAAGATCCGTATAACCCGTGCTATGGCCTTTCCAGTTGTGATGTATGGATGCGAGAGTTGGACTGTGAAAAAGGTTGACCGGCGAAGAATTGACGCTTTTGAATTGTGGTGCTGGCGAAGACTCTTAAAAGTTCCTTGGACTGCCAGAAGATCAAATCAGTCGATATTGTCGACCATAAACCTTGACTGCTCATTGGAGGGTCAAATTCTAAAGTTAAATCTCAGCTACTTTGGTCATCTGATGAGAAGAGAGGAGTCGCTGGAGAAAGATTTGATGTTGGAAAAGGTTGAGGGTCGCCGGAGAAGGGGTAGGCAGCGAACGCGATGGTTAGATGGCATTCTCGAGGCATTGCAGATGAAGCTATGTGATGTTAAGAAGATAGTGAGAGACCGGAAAGCGTGGCGTGACATGGTCCATAGGGTCACGAAGAGCCGGACACGACTGAACGCCTGAACTGAACTGAAACAAATGCATACTCTCTCGAAAATGCATTCCAGCAGATCTTGCGTTCCTGTCACAGTGATAGCCTGATATTCCAGACCACCATATAGAGTGGAAGCTCAAAAGCATAATTACATAAAATACTACCCTATCCTCATTGCTTATGCTTAAGTATCGATCGTTAAGGAAACTGGAGCCAGGCACGGAATCGTGAGAATAACATTGTAGTTCTTACTCTCTAGTGTGAGAATGATTGTAGCAATCACAATGACGTTGCAATGGTAATAATGATAATGATGATACCAGCCATGATAGGAGGGTGCTGTTTAGAGGGGTTGGTAATAATAACTACAGCAAATGCGATTCACCGTGTGCAGCAGCAACGCTAAAACGTTCGCATTACTGCAATCTAGACTTTTTTGGGGGGCAGTATTTCATCTGAAGCATTCACGATGTAAATGAATGTGTGCATTTTCGTAAATGAATTGCTCTGTAAGAACCATGCCGTCAGATGTTTAAGGGCTGACACTTGGCGACAGGATCGACGAGGAACAGGCACCGCTTTCTCGTTCGCACACTCACGCTAGCTACGACAGAATCGTAGACGGGCCATTCCTCAGCAATCATTTGGTTACTTCACATTTTATCCCCTTAACATGCGCGTTCTTGGGAAACATTTTGACTCATTTCACTTTGCCCAGGAAAAGGAAATAACAAGAAGAATACGATTGGGATGGAGCGCATTTGGCAAGCACTCGCAGATTATGACTAGCAGCTTACCGGTATCGCTCAAGAGGAAAGTATACAACAGTTGCATCTTACCTGTACTCACCTATGGGGCTGAAACGTGGAGGCTAACCAAGAGAGTTCTACTTAAGTTGAGGACAACCCAGAGGGCTATGGAACGAAAAATGGTAGGGGTAACATTAAGAGATAGAAAGCGTGCAGAATGGGTCAGAGAAATTACTCAAGTTACCGACATTCTAGTAGAAATTAAGAAGAAATGGACATGGGCAGGACATGTAGTGCGAAGAGAGGATAACCGATGGTCGCTGAGGGTAACAAACTGGATTCCAAGGGAAGGAAAGCGTAGCAGGGGGCGGCAGAAAGTTAGGTGGGCGGATGAGATTAAGAAGTTCGCAGGGGTCAAGTGGATGCAGCTAGCACAGAACCAGGTTAAGTGGAGAAATATGGGAGAGGCCTTTGCCCTGCAGTGGGTATAATCAGGCTGATGATGATGATGATGATGGCTTTGCCCAGTATGGTATGTTCCCAGTCAAGGGTAATGAGTGCTTCTGCAGCGTGAAATGTCCAGCTGGAATTATTCGTTACTTTGTGATGACCTGTTTTAGGAGTGAGCTCCATGTTATCAAAAACCAGCGCGAACGCGACGCCAGCAATAAATGTCAGACGCCCTCGCGGGAAGAGTTTTTGCACCTGTCACTGGACAAGTCGCACGGAGGGTATCGATCTGCTAGACAAAATTTCGCTATTCGCTCAAAAGTTTACCGCCATTAGCCAAGTGTGAAATAGCTCCTCTTCTTACTTCTGCTTTCGTCTGAACCAGCGCGAGAATTCGCATTAGCACTCATACAGGTGACAAGGAAAGCAACAGAAGGAAGGTGGAGCAGAGAGGAACGAGAGATGCTCTAGACGCGGTCCACCCTGCCTGGTCACCCGAGGGATGACTGCCTGGAGATACGAAGACGGCTCGCTAGTCCTGGCGTCGCGCCTATTGAGCTCGTCGTGTGCACCATCTCCATGAGCGCTGCCTGCAGCTATGGCCATCATCTCCCACCTCAAGCACCGGATCATCGCAGTGGCGTCCAGACGCAACCTCATGAATGTCGGGTGAGCGGGGGCATCCAGCTCTGATTAAAATTTTTACTTTTCCTAATTCTTGTGTTATTCTTGCTCTCCACCCCGAAAAGAGCCCTATGACCAGGACATCACACATGAGTGTTACTTATATTAGGCTTGGTTTATTAAGAGATGGTCACCGTCATCAGTACTGACAATGATAGACCTAGCGTATAAATATAAGACATTGCCTGTAACCAAGTTTCTTCCGACGAAGGCCGGTTTCGCGTCCGAAACGTCAATACATACTATTTCTTTACCACCTCTGACTGTTTTTCTCAACGTGTATATATTGTAACGTCAATGTCAAATGAACGAATGAAGCCGACAGTCGGAGATATTCGGAGGTCGTAGGTTCGGTCTCCACCATCTGCACGTTCTTTTCCCTCTACTTTGTGTTTATCTTTTCCCTAAACAGATTACATTACTAATTTATGTGATTACCGGAGTAAATATAAAAAAGACAAGACAAAGTACACTTCCCAATGCTTTGCTTGGCCTCGCTGACTGTCGGCTTCGTTCCTTCATGTATTATAACGAGTACCCTCCTTTCTCCTTCACACACACACACACACATATATATATATATATATATATATATATATATATATATATATATTGTGAGGCAGAAGGACGCACCAGCAAATTAACCTTTAAATTTCAGATTGGCCGGCGCTACCGACTAGCCACAGCTATAGTGCCCAGAAATATACTAGGCACACTATACCACTGCTCATCAACACTTCGTCTTCTTCCCACGACACGATCTCCGATGATGATTACGCTCAGATGAAGATGAAGTTCACTCCCAATGCTTACAACCTTCGCCGTCCCAAACGAAAGCGACAATCGTCTTCGCAAATTATATCTCAAGGTCGCCGGTTGAAGTTTTTCAAACGCGACACGTGCACAATCAAGGCGCCGCGAAACCGACGATAGCGAAAAGGCGATGCAGGTGTGGTGTGATCGTTTACCGGGGAAGTTTGTTCTAGAACTGTGCACGGGCCAATAAAACGGTTCAGAAACATTTCACACAGGCCGGGGATGCGAGTAGGTGTCCAGTGTAACACTTCGTCTCCAGGGCGGAAAGACACCGAGCGATGGGTCGTATCATACGTGCTTTTGCTGGAAGCTTGAGTGGCTTCCGTTTGAAGGCGGGCATGATCACGGCAGTGTGCGATACGAAACACGAACTGTTCGTTGGAAGGCGCGGCAGAAGGAGTGGAAGCTGAGAAGAAGGATGCTTCGAGGGTGAAGGTAGGGTGGCGGCCATAAAGAAGAAAAAACGGAGAGTAGGTGGTGGTTCGTTGAAAGGCAGTGTTGTAGGCGAAGATGACAAAGGGGAGTAAAGAGTCAAAGTTGTTGCGCTGAGGGTGAATGTAGGTGGATAGCATATCAGAAAGCGTGCGATGAAAGCTTTCTGTGAGGCAACTAGTCTGAGGGTGGTAAGATGTAGCTTTGCGCACCGTGCCTGAAGCATGAACCACTTCTGCGAGGACAGTGGAGAGGAACGACTTGAAACGATCTCAAAGAAGGAGGCGAGGGGAGCCGTGGCGAAGACGTATGGTGTGGAGGAAGAAGTTGGCGATTTCGGAAACGGAGCCGGAAGGAGGTGCTAGGCTTTCAGGGTATCTGGTAAGGTGGTCAACAGCAGTAACGACCCAGCGGTTGCCAGCTGGAGTCAAGGGAAGGGGTCCATACAAGTCGATTCCGACGACTTCGAAAGGCGTGAAAGGACATGGAAAAGGTTGCTAGAAGGCGATGTAGACCGCTTGCGTCATTGACAAGGGATGCAATACTCTACATATTTCAATACTGAGTTTGAAAGGCCAGGCCAGAAGACACGACTTTTAATGCGGTCGTAGGTATTGTGGTATCCAAGGTGACCTGCAGGGGGGGTCGTCATGAAAGGCTTGTAGAATGTTAGAACGCAGGGAAGAAAGAATTACAGGAACCCAGGTGTGGCCCAGTGGGCTTTAGTTGTGCCAAAAAGAATTTGACATCTTGTAACTTGAAATTGCTGAGCCCATGACGGAGACGGGCATTTGGAGATCTAATAACACCGGTGAGACTATCAATCAGCTTTCGACAGTAAGGGTAAGCACTCTGGTGGTGAGCAAGATTGCAGTCTATATCTGGCGTGGGTGCAGTAGAGGCGACGCTCAAAGACTGGATAACTGTAGGTTTTAAATGGCGCGACTCCGTTTGGAAAGGAGAGGTATGCAAGGACAGGTGTTGCGACGGCGAAGCAATAGAGCAACGAGAAAGAGCGCCGGTGTCCTTGTGTTTCTTGCCCGATTTGTAAGTGACAGTGAAGTCGTACCTCTTGAAGGCGGAGGATCCACCGCCCGAGAAGACCGGACAAATTTTTCAGGGGATACCCGGCATAGGACGTGGTGGTCAGTGACGACCGTGAAGTGACGGCCGTACAGGTAAGGACGATATTTCCAACATATATGCGGTTTCTCCGGCCGACGTCGCATGTGGGCAGCCTCGAGAGAGGCGAAAAGAATCCGGAGACACGAGTCTCGCGTTCGCCTTTCCCCTTCCTGTTCCCCACGAAAGTTTTACTGGGCGCCGCTTCGTTTAAAAACCTACGCTTGACGACCTGAACATTGCCACTGTAAATAAAAAGTGGAAAAGTTTACAAATAGCAGGTTAGGATGCAGGCGTGGCATATCTTCGAGCTAGAGCTCACTGCGTATTTGTACCCGCGCTGCACTGGTCTGCGTGTAAGTATGGATATTATGGTACGTCCTATGTCTCTCAGTTAAAGAAAACAATCAATTTGTACAAAAAATGGTTCTAGCAAAATTGAAAATTACTTTTGGATATTACATGCCGAGACCATTCTGACAGCAAATTAAAAATTGCTATGCCCATATGGGGAGTAATAATTTGTCCAATGTCAAAACGTTTTTCGCCTTCATATTCAGCAATTCTGTGTATACCGGAAAGGTCAGTGGTTTACTTTTGACCAAAGTAAAAAAGAGCAATTTCGCGAATGAGAAAGAAAATCACATTTATTAGCAACAAGAAGGTACAAAAAAGTGGCGAAATGAAAAAAAAAAAAGAAAACACACAAAAAGGAGGCTGAACGCTAGGATATCCGAAGTATGGTAGCGCGAAGGAAGAACAACGGAATTGAGATTCAGTTTGAGAGTGCTCTTATACTTGCGTGCCGATAAAGTAAAATAAGACGGATGAATACGGCGGAGAGAGTTGCACATGCTCTCTTACTATAGTAGGGCAGCTTTTCAACTGCGCCCGCGCAAAACATCCGAACTGCTTTCCCCAGTAGCGTACCCCGGTAATCACAGAAAAAAAACGAAGGGAAGACATATGCGTTAACGAGTGGTAGCCGTCGCGTACGCTTCGTCCATAAACGCGGGCGCCGCTGCGACTTGATCTACCCAATCCGGCGGTTAGGGATGGGAAAAAAAATCTGCAAAAATAAAAATGCTCAGAGAGAGCAAGGAGGAAACGCACGGCTTGCTTGGCCGTGACGTAGATTTTACGTCGTCCTTGTTGCCACATGTCTTGACGAGACCGGCGTGGATGCATTGAGTCTCTTAAACCGCTGTCGTCTGGAAACAGTGACACAGGCCTCTCGTACTCCGCCGCCCGTGTTAATGCGGGAATGTGGGAGGAGTTCTGCCGACCGGCAAACAGCCACGCAATAGGGTGACGGGTTCCCATTCCTCTTGTTCCTATCTTTACCTAGCTTGTTGCTGTCTTACTGTCTCAGTTCGCGTATTTAATATAAGGACACTTCCAAAGGATGCCTTCTGATCCACAACTTTTAACTAAGGTTTTACACGCACTTTACAATCAGCCTCATTACGATACCAAAAACTGCTGCCATGAGAATCTTTCAACACGCTTCAACGGAGCACCACACCTGCGATTTCTTATTTGTGTGGTCACTCCCGACTGCACAAAGTGTAAGGGCTGTAACCTTCTGAGCCGCAATGTTACTGCTTCTGAAATACAGAAGCTTACTTCGTATTTGGGATGGCATATACACCGGCGCATTACTAGTTCTACGCCCATAAGGCTTCCAAGGGCAGAGTAAGCGCAAGTAGTTATTTGAAGGCCCACTGAAGTGCTTTCCCGATGGCCGGCGGTGACGATTCACTTTTATTATTTCCTACTTATTGGTGCATCACTATACCACAATGCGATGCCACTATGCGACTTCTGCCACCTGCGTGGAGTTTCCCCTGATAACACACAAGCGAGCAGGCGACTGCGTCACCTGAGGCTAGCTTCTTCGTCATCATCATTATCATCATCATCCTAAGCCTGACTATACCTACTGCAGGACGAAGGCCTCTCCCATATTTCTCCACTTAACCCGGTTCTGTGCTAGCTGAATCCACTTGACCCCTGCGAACTTCTTTACCTCATGCGCCCACCTAGCTTTCTGGCGCCCCCTGCTACGCGTTCCTTCCCTTGGAATCCAGTTTGTTACCCTAAGCGACCATCTGTTCTCCTCTCTTCGCACTACATGTCCTGCCCAAGTAAATTTCTTCTCCTTAATTTCCGCTAGAATGTCGGTAACTTGAGTTATTTATCTGACCCACTGTGCACGCTTCCTATCTGTTAATGTTAGCCCTACCGTTTTTCGTTCCATAGCCCTCTGAGTTGTCCTGAACTTAAGTAGAGCTCTCTTGGTTAGCCTCCACGTTTCAGCCCCATAGGTAAGATGCAACAGGTAAGATGCAACTGTTGTCTACTTTCCTCTTGAGCGATACCGGTAAGCTGCTAGTCATAATCGGTGAGTGCTTGCTAAATGCCCTCCATCCCAATCTTATTCTTCTTGTTATTTCCTGTTCATGGTCCGGGTCTGTGGTTACTACCTATCCTAAGTAGACATATTTTCTTACTACTTCCAGTACTTCGCCACCTAATGCAAACTGCTGTTCCTTCCCGAAGCTGTTGGACATTAACTTAGTCATCTTTTAAGCCTACCTTCATACTTTTCCTGTCTAGGTCATATAAATCAATATTTGCTGTTTATTCCCCGAGTTGCTTAGCAAGGCAATGCCAACAGCAAATCGCAGATTACTGAGGTACTCTCCATCTACCCTTATCCCTAACTGCTCCCATTCCAAGTCTCCGGATACTTCCTCTAAGCAAGCTGTGAATAGTACTTGGGAGATTGTGTCTCCTTGCCTAACTCCTTTCTTTATGGGAATTTTGTTACTTTGTTTATGCAGAACTATGGTTGCTGTGCAGCCACTATATATATCTTCCAAAACTTTCACGTACGGCTCGTCTACCCCCTGATTTCGCAATGCCTGCATCACCGCAGAGGTTTCAGCTGAGTCAAATGCTTTTTCGTAATCAATGAATGGTATGAATAAGGGCTGGTTATATTCTGAGCATTTTTCTATCACCTGGTTGATGGTATGGGTATGATCGATAGTAGAGCACCGGGGCGAGCTTACCGCTATTAAAGAGACACTTACGAGCGTTTAGGCAGACACGACTGCGCTTAAGACATCGCAAAACATTCTACGTATGAATTTGTTAGGATTGCGGTGCAACTGTGAGACACCTGCGAACAGCCGCAACGTCCAAAAGGATACGAATGCAACGGTCGCGATAGAAAGAGCGGGTGCAGCTGTCGCGGGGCTATACAACAGCTTGGTACGTTGTGTTGTCTGTTTCGCTCGCCTTAGGCTAGCCAGGCCTCTAAACGCGCTGTGGAGCAATCCACTGCTCGCTGCTTCAGACTACCGAATAAATACAATGTAAACGACTACAGAATAAAGAAAGTCACTAGAGACGTAAGGTGCGCACTGCCGCGTTCTGTTGGGTGGTAGAAAGCGCGTGGTATTCTAAGGACATGCAATGTTAGAAATATGCGCGAGATGACCAATATTTTTTGCTCTTGTTCCGAAGGCTTCATTTTTTGTAATTCTCAACTGTGGTGAGACGATTAACAAAAGGCAGCGACGTATCTCTATTTGACATTAAGCGCTACACTTTAATAATTCAGTATCTAAATAATGATGTTTTTAGCCAACCTACTACGAAACCTGTTTGGCCGGTTGGTCTCCGCCAACATTACTATTATTTTGTATTGTACGGCCCGTGTAAATTATTTTTCGCGATAGCATACGATTGTTGGTTATTTCGCAACCTTTCTAACATTGCCCCTGTTTCGCTATTGGAGGGAAATGCTCTGGTACCCCTCAATAGCCCACGTGTCATGTGACCTTCTGTCTCATATAGGCTTTAGAGGAGAGATCGAATTGCAGTGCAGGGCAGGCAGTGCTGCTAGGGAGGGTGATATGGATCGCCTCGCGAGAGCAAGTTATGCCAAGGACGCTCAGCACGTATACCATGGAATCGGTCTTCGCCGAGCATGCTCCGAGGACGTTCGATATTCTAAATGCATGTGAGACACCGCCAGGCACAATCGCGCTCTCGAATGTCGGAAAAGAACTCGTCTAAGGAGTACTAAGGCCTTAAGAGGCCGATCCGCAAATCTCTCGTATTTTTTTCTGTTGAATGTGACAAGCGCAGATTCAGTGCATGAAAAAACGATCAAAACGTACGAATAATAAACGTCCTGGAAATTACAAAGGAAATAAAATACAAATCAATATGCGCAGTAAAGTATGTAAAGAGCCTCACAAAGTAAAGAAAAATGCCATACAAGGTTCATTTTATGAAACAAGGACTCTCGATTGCAGCGAGAGGCACCAGAGGGCATTTCTGTGCAATGTTTAAGCGTATATTCCAGTACACTTTCTTGTGGATCAACGGATGCATACGGCAGACGTGAGGATTAGAAACAGTTTATGAATTCACGATAGTCCAGGGACTCCAAGTGGGAAGGATTCCACTTCCGGCCACCGCAGCTTACGGATGTGTTATGTAGTCTGTTCAGTTCAGTCGTTCAGTCGTGTCCGACTCTTCGTGACCCTATAGACGATATCTAGTGCTCCACCGTTAGTGAAGGCTACCATGTTATACTGCCAAGTTTGCAAAAAAGACGAGTGCGGCTGAACAACACAGTACTTATGCAAGTGGACCGGAAGGAAAGACCATATGGCGTCGAAGATTTCAGGATGCTAATGCTTTGCTTTCCCTTGATGCGCCCCCGAGCTCCCCGCTTTAGGTCAAATAAATGACGTGTGGACCGTCACCCTCAAGAGCGCCGGTGCATCGAGGAAATTTTTAGCAGCTACGGATGTGAAATTGAAGACCTGGCCTTCTTTGCTGGTTTACCAAAATAACCAGAACCTGCGCCTCAAACTTCTTTGGGTCTGCATTGTGTTCGCGACATTTCAAAGGAGTGTTGGCGCCGTCACCGATCGGCGAACACACGTTGGACAACGTGAAAGGATCCCTCCCCCGAAACCGGTTTCATTTCGCCAACCATCCATCAAGAGAAGTCGAACATTCCACCCTACCGGACCCCACGAGGTATAGGAGCTTCCGAAATATGTGCGAACAAGGCTCAACATGGCAGTGCTCCGTAGAGCATCAGCGCATTCTCCGCGGCCGCGCATCGCAGCTCAGTGGCTCAGGCGCGCAATGACCTGGATGTGGTGTTTCCTGTCACATGCTACAGCATGAAAACAGCGCAGCGTGCTTGCGCTGTTTCTGCATTTTTCATCACTGCGGCAGCATACATAAATAGGCAACAGAAAAAGAACATGGTTAAGATTGATAGCGCGTCGTTTGTCAGAAGATAAACATAAATAATGTGTAATGGATCGAGATTAGAATTAAATAACGACCAGGAGATTTGCTTTTGAAATATTCACTCCTATTGGTTTCATTGTGGTAGATTTATTCACTAGATATATATAATTTATCCCCTAAAACAATTTCTCAGCCCACTAAATAGTCGGGAAAATAATGTGTGTGCTCAATTCTCTGCTCTCAAAGAGGTTTTGCCCATCTAAAGTAATTTTTTTTCTCTCTTTTTCGCTCTCAAATACTGTGCTCGCAGATGCTAGGCATTACGTTTACTGCAGTACGAATATTTCAACCGCGAAGTTATACGCCGTTTCTTGAGGGCGCGGGAACAAAGTAATCTTTATTTTGAAGAAATAAATAAGGACTTTGATTTTGTAGGCATGTCTCAGCACTATTGGCCTCTAACGCGAAGATAATAAACCGTGGTATGGCATCTGCGTTAAACAGGTTGCTTTGGTAGTTTGGCATCTTTGTAAAGTAACATTTCCTGATTTATGCAGTGTTTATTGCCTCAATAGAAATCATTCGGAACTGGTTGCTCGTATTTGCGCCGAATGTCTGCCTCGCATTGTCCTTTGCGAGAGCGCCGTGAAGAAGACGCAGATCGCCAAGGCACGTGTTCCGGGTGCCTTGTTCAGCATGCGGTGATTCGAACGTAGGCACTACGCTGAGCTTTCTTTCACAGCAACCAGCCATCTTGGAACTGTTCTCCTCCAGGTACTTTGATGGAAGCCTGGTTCCCTTCACCGCACCTCCTGAGTCCGCGTTGGCGTGGCATCGGCTCCTGGCTCGAGAACAGGGATCACAGCGTGGACTCTGCGGAGCGGTCATACCGGCGACTATCGACCTCCGTGATTCACCAGGACTCTGGCTTCTCGGTCCTACTCTACGACTCCATGCTCGGAGTACACGGAGGGGGTGGTGGCCGGAACTGTCGACAGCTACTTCGGTGTCCACCAAGTCTGCTTGTACGGGACATCGCCGAGCCTGGCATAGCAGTCAGCTGTACGTCCATCGACCACCGCGGGAGTTTGACGCCGATGATCTCTCTGGTGAGTGTTTCAGCAACGCGCTAGATACAACAAACACGATAATCACTATAGCTCTTCATATTTATCTTCATTCACGCCGTAGTTGTACTCGTGGAAGCAGCTTGCCAGAAATACTCGCCTGCTGCGTGAAATATCGTATCAAGAAAATTTGTGCTTCTAATAATTTATGATTGATTGATGTGAGATAGTTGATGACGAGGTAATAAAATTACAGTAATCACCAATTAAAAACTGAGCTATTAAAAGGCGGCCCAAACGTGTCAATATGCTTACAACGAAACGCGAATCCTTAAAATGCTGCTTAAGCAAATTTAGAGTGCATAATTGATTAGTTAGCAATAAGTTAAAAATGAAAAAAAATAATGTGTAAAGGGGGTGCGAACATGTCAAGAGGCTGCGAAGGAAAATAGAATGCTTGATGATACTAATTAAGAAAATTCAGCGTGTACTTTGTCATATGCTAAACTATATAACAAATTGAAGAAAAAATAATTGCGTTTAAATTGTCAAACTGCCAGAATGAAAAGGCCATGGCTGCTGATTCTAAGTATTTGCACAAGATATATTTAAAAAATAAATATATCACCAAAATAAGAATAATGAAGAAAAAAGTGAAAAAATATCGTCCGCGTCTTTGAAACGCCATTGCGTCATAACTTGTCGCCCGACGTTGCACTGAACACAATAGAATTCACACTGAGACGCACCGAATTTCAAGAAGTGGCGGCCGAGATAACCGGTGACGTCATCGTCCAGCAGGTTATAAGAGAAAAAATGCAAAAAATGAAATATATAAAAGTACACAAACATCGTCTACGTGTTTTAAAACGCGATTGAGTCATTCTTAAACGCGGAGATTAAGCGTCTCCCTAAATTTTCAAGCTGAATTACAACAATGACTTCAAAATTCACTAATTTTTTAAGCCTGGGTTGTGACAGGCAAATAGTTGCGTTCAGAACCCAGCAAAAGGCAATTACGGGACAGCTATGTTTTTTTTTTCACTCTCCGTATGGTACACACACACAAACACACACACACACACACACACACACACACACACACACACACACACACACACACACACACACACACACACACACACACACACACACACACACACACGCACGCACGCACGCACGCGCGCGCGCACGCATGCTCGCACGCACATGCACACAAACACACACTCGCACGCATGCTCGCACGCACACACGCACAGACATACACACACACACATACACACGCGCACGCATGCACGCCCTGGCACGAAGAAACACACACACCCACACATACACTTTGGTCGTGCTCAGTTTTCCATTTTCCGTCATCGTTCAGCTTCCTCTTGTATTTTGATTTCAAGATACCTTTCGCTCAGGTGCCTGCAGTTCGCGAAGTTGTCTCAAGTGAGCTACCAGTATGTAACACTGATGCACGCGTTTTGTAATGTGATGTGTCCCACTAGATAAATCAACAAGGATACCAGTAATTACTGCTACTTACTACCGATCTTTCCAGGCTATTGACACCACGCGTAATTCTGGTATATTGAAGCGCCATCTATCATTTCGGCCTCTTTCCGGGAAAATGCAACAAATTTAGCACTGCTAACATCGTTTGCTTCAGCCTCACTAGGATAAGAACTGTACCTCAAACTAATGCAATGCATGAAGGACCTCTCGCATGCAGGGCTCTCTAGCTAGCAATTCATAATTACAACTCGTACTCATTCCGTAGCTATGATCCAGGCGGCCGCCGATGAATATTCTAACGGACAGTTTACACACAACGTAACTACTTACCAATATAGACCATTCAAACCCGGCCGGGGTTGTCAGTGGTTACTCGCTCGACTACTGGGCCCAAAGACGCGGGATCGAATCCCGGCCTCGGCGGCCGCTTTCGACTGAGACGTAAAGCTAGGCGCCTGTGTGCTGTGCAATGTCAGTGCAGGGTAAAGAACCCCAGATGGTCGAAATTTCCCCAGTCTTCCACAACGGCGTCTCTCATAGCGTTATTCGCTTTGGGACGTTAAACCTCACGAAGCAAACAGGCAATTCAATAACTGTAGCCGTACCTCAGTGTTGGTAGAGTACCGGCCGCGAAATGTTGTGGAGAGGGTTCGAAAGCTACATGGTTTGCGTGGAACGTTTTTCCTATTATTATTTCGTCAATTGCTTTTTATGCATCATATAATTTTACCATACATTAATATTTGTTGACTCACTAAAAGTCTCCATGCTTTCCTTGCTTTGAGTGGCAGTTTCCTCCGTTCGTATGTTTCGGATTTCGAACGCTTTATTTCTTTATAATTATACGCTGATCAATTGGGCCACCTAATATGCTTTTAGGGCTCTAGTAGGCGGATGCAGCGTCTATTACAATAGCACTGAATGATTTTGGGAGGTGTCGTGAAATTTTGAAAAGTTGGGGATCATAGCTTGCGCTTCAGCTGGACTTGAATTATGTGGACCTGAATGAAATTCACGTCGACGTCCAAAATAATATTCCTCCGATGTCGACCAGAGTCACGTTGTTAAATTAGGGATGAAAAATCTTGACAAAGCCCAATATATCGCCTAAATACAGTGGTATGAAAGGGCACTGAAAGAGGGTAGATGGGGGGAAGCCTTAACTCGCAGGTCGAGCCAACCTTTCGACAATTGGACTTGTCTTCGTCTGGCAGACCAAGACAAGTTCATTTCTGAAAACGTTGGCTCGACCGGCGAACTAAGTCTACCCCCCCCCCCCCCCTCTTCCCCCTCTATCCTTTTTCATTGCTCGTTTATATCGTGCAGTCATCTTTTTCCTCTCGTTCTACCTGGATCCTAAATACAGTGTGTAGCATTAAGGAACATAAATTATAAGTTTATGTTGCGAATGAATAGCCGACAATATCGGACGCCAATTGGGGACAAATTCAGAATCAGTAAATTATAAGTAAAAACCGATACGTTACCAACCGAAACGATTATGCGAAGCGAGGGCTGCATAATATGATAATGATTCTTACAATCATCATTGATTACTCCTCATGCAATGATGGCGTAAAGAATTGGTTTCTATGCTGCACGTTTTTATGACGGCCCGTATTCCTTTTCACTTTGTATCCCCTAGTTTGAAAGAAAACAGATTTGTACAAGCAACAACTGCCCTGGTTCTTCCTATGATAGTTTACAACAGCGCCGCAGGGTAGCCGGTGTGGTCGTGGCGACCGAATGGCACTGTCGCTTTTTTGAGATCTACCCCAAAGATTTTCTGCACAGAAGAGCGTCAGATCGGGTGAACTAGTTTGTTCGAGAGGATGATGATCATTAAGATGAATGTATCAATGTTTGAAGTTTTTTGCATCTGTATTGATTATTGCTCAATTTTTCATCTTTTTTTTTTGCAACAGCATACGTAAGAAGTTAAAACAAAATTACTGCTGTAGCCCCTTAATATACCG
Organism: Amblyomma maculatum; assembly: GCF_055883805.1. Taxonomy (NCBI): domain Eukaryota; kingdom Metazoa; phylum Arthropoda; class Arachnida; order Ixodida; family Ixodidae; genus Amblyomma; species Amblyomma maculatum. Next base: position 27,211,435 of record NW_028146738.1, read on the forward strand.
CTGCACATGTAATGTGCTGTTTTTCAAATGAAAGTGCTAGGTATAGCACAACTTCGCACGTCCCCCAGTGTTCTTGTGTGCAGAGGACGGCCCAGGCTCGGCTAACAAGAGTACGCGGACCGGCAAGTGTCTTGCGCTTCTCGGGATTCCACCCCCGTGGTTCACGTCTTGTCGTCCAGGTTCCACAGCCGGAGGGAGCGGTCATGGCTTCCTGAGAGGAGGTAGAGGCCATTGGGGTCTATGGCCAGACTTTTGACAGCGACCAGGTGGGCCACCATTTCAATAATTTTCGCGCTATGATATACACAGATACACAAGAAAGAATTTTTGCGCAACGATATGCACAGATACACAAGAAAGCAGGAGCCACGAACACAGGACAAGCGCGCTTTCTTGTGTATCTGTGTATATCATAGCGAGGAAATTCTTGAAATGGTAAACCAACTAGCCCCCATTGCTGCTTTTGCTTTGGGCCATCATTTAATGCAAAATTAGGGCGAAATCCTTTACCGCCTCATACTGTCGTCGGCAAATGTGTCCACGTTTCGGTTGCATGCCTTATATGGGCATATGGCAATCACCATTGAATCGATGCCTAACCATTAGCAATCGGTTCATATCGGAACAATATTTTAGGTATTTTCAAGACAATGTCATGATAATTTACGACTAATAATAAAATAGTTGAGCAAATGCTCTTAGGAACCCATGCATTTGGAGGTCTTCATAACTATCACTTACCATCACCTTCTAGTTAAGGGGTGTTTAACTAACATTAACCAGGCATTAACTAGTACTCACAAAGTGCTAGTAATGGTCAACTATCACTAACCAATAGTAAAGGTTAGACGTTTCGGGAAGTCCATAGTCGTCGCATGGTGACGTCATGACCGCGTATGGCGTTAGCATGACGGCACATTCGGTCATGTATAATGCTCACAATTGAAATTGACGTCAAATTTGGTCCTGACGTCATGGCTCGTGAGGACGTCACCTGGAGATTCGCGCATATACGAAGCAGACCCCGCCGGGCGTTAAATCCCGGCGCCCGTGCGCCGCCTTCCAGTCGGCGCTTCCTCGAAAGCCGCACCACAGAGCATATATAGAAATATACACAGTACAGCAGACATCGGCGGCGTAAAAATGGATTGACAGCAAAAACAAAAAAGCGCGGTATGGGTCACTATTGTAATCAATCACAAACGGTCTGGCAGTCAATCAAAGCAGCGGTCTAAGCAGGTCTAAGCAGCGCGGCGGGGCAGGCTTCCGCCTTGAAGAACCTTAATGAGCCAAAGTGCCGCTGAATATTTTTGATAGTGTTGTCGAAGCGAATGTGTCAATTCTCATGCGCCCTCACCGTCATGGGCGAAGAATGGCTCACCATACAGTCGACCTGCTTCCTCAGAGCACTTGCCTCTGAATTCTGGTCACTGTGGAGCAGCACCACTGCTTTCCCGTCTCTATGTGGCTGATGAGCGAACGTGATGCCGTGTAAGCCACTGCCATCCGGTTGGCATCCACTGACGTCGAGATGACGTCAGCAGGGTCCGGGGCTGTGTGGGTGCGGGGCAGGGCAACTTGCTGTGGGAGACTAGAGTCGGGCTGTGCCATATAACGCCCGAGCAGGACAGCAGCTGCAGCTTGGTGGAATGCATCGAGAGGCCTACAAAGCATATGTGTGGCCCCATGGGGCGCTTAACAGGATACCCGGCTCAAAGGAGCCATAAGGGTCGATGTCTCAGCTAGCACGTTTGAGCATAGGATGATGTCAAGGTCGCCGCTGAAGCACTGCTCTCAGTCACACCCAATGCCAAGCGCAGCACGGGGCCCGAATTCGCCCGCAATACGTGTACTGGTTCCGCATGGAGGGCTGCCGCATTCTTGGCAGGCACTGTCTCCTCTAGGTTCCACAGTTTGAGTGTGTGGTCTTCCGAGGCTGTAACGAGAAAAGATTGCATCTCATCGAACAAATTGTGGAAAACCGTCGCATGCACAGCTGGGCGGTGTGATCGGACTATTGGTTACACATGCGTACGGAAGGTTACACACTTTCCGCAAGGGACGCGATATTGTCTCAGGCAAAGCAACAACTCCCAAGAAGAATAATTCTCTTTGCGAGTGTTGCCAGTGGAGTATCTATTTCCAATACACCCTCATATGCGCTGCATAAGTCTCGCGGCAAGTCTGAACAGTTAAGCAAGCTTCCTCATTGTGACCCATTCAGGACGGCCTATCAAACAAACTAAGCGCACCCAGGAAAGAAAAACAAACGGCTTTCCGCAGGACGTTGGTCTGTTTAAATTATTTTCGGCATGCGTTATGCATGAGCTTAATCGAACGAAAAAATTTCGCAGATAGCGCTTGTTAGTGCTTGTGTCGTTTCTCGCGATATAACGCGTATGCGCTATAACGCTTTGCAAGATGATTATGCATCAGTTCACCTATACAGAAGATGCAATGCTGCTATCAAAACTGTGGTTTTTTGCGGCTGCTGTTATGCGTCTGGCAGGACTGTGTCGAAGTTTCAAATAAAGATATGTCTTGGAAAGACCACTGAAAGATGGACGAATAAGTAAAATTTAGCAGGCAGCTAGACGGGAAATCGAAACGTGTAATCGACTAATCAGTATTTCAGAATGATGACAGAGCTCGCCGTAGTCGCATTTAACGAGTAATCAACGCAAAGTGCTCGAGATGAGACTCTTAGTCAGATAAACCAAAAACTGTCTAAACCAGATGAAGTTCTCTACCTATCAAAAGCGAACGAGGAAAATATTAGAAAGCTTGAAGGTACGGTGCTGCGCCTGGAAAAAACTAGCGGAACAGGAAAAAAAATGATAAATTATGAGGACCGTGCTCGAAGGATCAACATTGTGGTGTTTGGGATCCGAGAATTGCCTAATGAAACTCGGTCAGACTTAGAAGAAAAAGTAATTAAAGAAATATGTTATGAGAAACTTGGGGTAACGGTTACTACAGTCGAACGCATTTATCTGATTGACAGGGCACATAATAACAGACATCGGCCAATAATTTTCCGAGCGTACTATTACAACGAAAAACTGGCCATCTTTAAGAACTGCCATAAGCTGAAAGATACCGGCATATCGGTTTCACAAGATTATTCATATGCCACGCAGCAAAGAAGGAAAAAGTTATGGCAGTCCACAAAAGCAGATGAACAGCCTGGAATGAAACCGAAGTTAGTTCACGATAAACTTGTGATAAAGGACGAAGTATACATTTGGGACGAAAAAAAAAGCTGTCGAAAACGGCTTCGAGGCGAAGATGATGGCCAACAAAATTGACATCATGATGACAACGTCATTTATGAAAAAAAGCTCCTTCGTATAATCAGCTTCAATGCACAAAGCGTATGCAATAAGCAAGAACCAATCGAGCACATCCTATTATCTTACGATCCTCATATTGTTATCCTAAGCGAGACATGGCTGCACTCTGACATTCCTAATAGAGCAATTTTTCCGCCATCGTACACTTGCTACCGTAGGGATCGAGGGTCAAGGGGTGGTGGCGTTGCTATTTTGGTTAAGAGTAGCATTTCTTCACGCGTGATGACTGATATTGGTGATGATCAGGAAAGTGTCATTTGTGAGGTCGATTTCTTTGTAAACCCTGTCATTGTTATTGCTGTATATAGAAAACCTGGCGCACAGCCTGATTTTGTGCACTTTATGCATGATCTCCTGAGTACTTTCAAAAAGAGTAGTTTTGTAATCGCCAGAGATTTCAATTTTCCGCACGGTAACTGGGATACAATGGCCACAGGAACCAGTGATGTTCAAAGGACCGAGGCTCTGTATTACATGCTCCTTTCGTTTCATCTAACCCAGACAGTCCATTCACCTCCGGGTGTAACTCCAACTGGGGAGTCTATTCTGGATTTAGTTTTTTGTTCCAATAGCATACACAACCATACTACAGATATACATGAGGGAATATCGGACCATAAGTTGGTATCTTTCAGTTGCCTTCTTCCAAGATTTTCAAAACCCACCACAGAAAAATACGTCACTGTAAAAAACTACGCTTTGGCTGACCATGTTAGCATTGTCCAGTACTTAGAAGATTCCTTGTACAGATTTCACTCCACTGACATTAACACACTCTGGAGAAATTTCTGGTCCATTTGCCATTACTGTATGCGAAACTTTATCCCCAACAAGAGAAAGAAGGTTGCCAGGACTAATCCTTGGATTTCCAGAGAAATTATCCATTTAAAACGTAAACTTAGACGGTGTCGTAGAAATAAATCTCCCAGCTACACATTTATTGTGCACCTTTAATCAACCCTAGCGGCTAAATTGCGCGAATGTAGGAACCGGGACTTTACGGAAACACTTGGACGTTTCGTAACAGAAAATCCGGCGAAGTTCTGGCAGTTTCTTTCCCGTAAAGATAATTCAAAGCTCGGCAAAATAGTTCTAGATAACCGCGCTGTCACAGATTAAAATGAGATAGCAAATGCTTTCAATCGCAATTTTCAAAGTTTATTTTCCTAAAACGATGAGATAATCAGTGCCTCTCAAGACAGTCCAAGTGAAGTTAACTTCAATGTAACCAGAGAAGGTGTTTTAAACTTACTTATGCGTCTTGATCCTAAGAAAGCATCAGGACCGGATGACATTTCAAATTCATTTCTCAAGGCGTACGCTGAATTTTTAGCATCATATTTAGTAATACTATATGAACAATCCATACAGACTGCCACCGTACCCGATGACTGGAAAATTTCAAGAGTCGTTCCTGTATTTAAGAAGGGTTGTAGATTAGACATCAATAAATACCGTCCTATCTCACTAACAGCTACTGTTTTCAAACTCTTAGAACACATACTGGTTATTGAACTAAATACATTTCTGGAACGGAATGAAATATTAACCAATGCACAACACGGCTTCCGACGAGGCTTTTCTACAGCTACACAGTTACAACAGTTGATGAAATTTCTAAAATCATAGATATTGGAGGACAAGTTGAAATTGTTTTCCTAGATTACTCAAAAGCCTTCGATAGAGTGCCTCATAATAAGCTGATCACTAAAATGCAAATGATTGGTGGGCCTAGTGAAATTGTACATTAGATATCCTCTTATCTCACAAAGCGCAAACAGTTTGTTACTGTTGATGGTGTCAACTCTTGTTTACTAGATGTCCTTTCTGGCGTTCCCGAGGGTTCGGTTTTAGGTCCTACACTGTTTAATCTTTATATTAATGATCTGGTCGAAGCACTGGAACCAACAGTTTCGATTAGATTATTTGCCGATGACTGTATAATTTTAAAAGATATTAAATTCGTTCATGATCAAATAACTCTAAACAAACATTTGCAATTTTTGGAACGATGGTGCAATGAATGGGCAATGGCCATTACCTTGAGAAAACTGTTGTACTTAACATCACAAATAAAATGAATAAACTTGAATTTCAGTATAACATAAAGAGAAACCTAGTCAGGCAGGTAAATTAATATAAATACGTAGGCGTAACGATTGCTTCCAGACTAAAATGGACAAGGCACATTGACAGTATATGCTCTACTGCACGTAAAAAGCTGGGTTTTTTAAAACATCGCATGGGTGAGCGTCCAAGCCCATTAAAACTTAAACAAAGCGTATATCAGACCCACACTTGAATATGCCTGTGTGGCATGGGACCCTTATACATCGAATGACACCCAAAAACTTGAGAATATGTAACGCTCAGCAGCCCGTTTTATTTTTAATCGATACAGACGCCGTGACTCCCCTTCATCTATGATTCTTCTTGCCGGCCTTGATACACTTATTGAAAGGAGAAAGAACGCCCGTCTAGCCTTCCTTTAATCGTTATATTTTTCCACAGTTGGCATTAAACCTGACACCTACCAAAAAAGATTCCTCCAGACCCTCTCGCCATAAGCACTGTCTTGCCTTGTCACCTATATTTGCCCGAACTAATATGTACAAATTCTCGTTTTTTGCACGAACAAACGCAGACTGGAACGCCCTACCGATTGACTCGCCGTTTTTATCGCCTTCCAATTGAAGTGTCGTATGTTGTACTGTGCATTGTATTCTTTGTGTTATCAGTTCATCGCTGTGTAAAATTCTTTGTTTTATTGTTTTCAAACTGCATGACATCTGACGCAAACCCCCTCTCCTGCTTGGGCATTTAATATGCCTGCAGTATTTCTTAAATAAATAAAAAATAAATAAATAGATACCTTTGTTATTTAGGTCTGCGCCTTTCGACAGGTTCTAATCTCCACTTGTCCTTAAGGATAAATGCCAAAAGAATCGAAGCGATGTGTTTTCCCAGCAAATGTCCAAAGCCAATCTGAAAGACTCAACGGTCTTTCTGGACTAGTGGCATCTCTTTGAAATGTTTACAGCTGCCTTACATTTTCGTAATTTTATCATCAAATTACAGACGGTGGGATCGCTCTATTGATTACAGATGCTTACAGAAGGAAGCGGCAGCGAGTGTTACGCGCTAACGCGCGTTCTGCCGAAGCGCTTATCGACCAACCTATGTGTGCCGTATAGTTTCAAGGGTGTCCTTTAAGGACCGGGTGATCGGTGAGAGCTGCCTTTCTAATTAAAGACATGTTTTAATATAGCTGTACATGGCACACTACAAAAGCAATGCGCAATAATATTGTCAAAGAAACTACGACTTTAACACGTAGGAAACAAAAGACTGCATCCTAGGTAGACAAGCAATCCTAATTTTAACTTTTATTCTGGTCCGTGTATTTTGTCGAAAGTAGTTATCTTTTTTCTTTTTTCTACGCAGGTACAGAACATTTCTGAGCCCACCATGTACCGGCTTTATTTGTGAAAGCGACACATGGGAGGATGTCCTGCTCGGACATTTTATTATGCGTACAAAATATTGTATATAAAATGTTTTCTTCTCAGAATAAAAACAACGTATGATGCTATCAAGTGTCTTCTGACATCGAACTGGTAAAACACCTGCGCTCGGTGAGCAAGTAGGGAAGTTGGATGGGCCTTAGCCAGCCTTGCTAAGAGCACAGCTAGCGGAATTGATGGCATTCCAGCTGAGTTGCTTCAATACCTCAACCATGACGACGCTGTTAACGTTCTCTATACATTATGTCAGCAAATTTTGACAACCAGGCAGTGGCCACAGGATTGGAGGAGGACAGTTTACATCCCCATTCTAATGAAAGGCAGTGCCAAATTTTGTTCCAACTACCACACGGTCGCGCTTATTTCGCATGCTAGCAAGGTGATGTTGAAAAATCTCCAGGGTAGGCTGCAGCAGTATGCGGATCGGGAGCTTCCGGACGTGCAAGCTGGGTTTCGCAAGGGCAGAGGAACGAGAGACCAGATTGCCAACCTTCGCTGGACCATGAAAAAAGCAAGAGAGTTCCAGAAAGCCATCTACTTCTGCTTTATTGATTATGCGAAAGCGTTTGACTGGGTAGACCCCAGCAGATTGTGGCAAGCTCTCCAAGAGATGGGAGTTCCAAATCACCTCATCTGTCTCCTCAGGAACCTGTATGAAGGGCAAGAGGCCACAGTCAGAACTGGGCATGGTCTTACTGATTGGTTTCCAATTGAGAAAGGAGTGAGACAAGGCTGCATACTCTCGCCCTGCCTATTTAACCTATATGCTGAGTGCATCATGAGGAAGGCCGGTCTGGACGAATCTTCAGCTGGAGTGAAGATCGCTGGGAAACGTATCAACAACCTTAGGTATGCGGATGATACCATTTTAATGGCAGAAAGTGAAGTGGAACTCAATAGACTTCTGATGCGCGTACAAGGAGAGAGTGAGAAGTTTGGACTTAAACTGAACACTAAAAAGACAAAGATCATGGCGTCTTGCCGCATCAAGTCCTGGAGCATCAAGGGACAAAAAGTGGAAGCTGTGACAGATTTTCTCTTCTTGGGCTCCAAGATTACCCCGGAAGGAGATTGCAGCCATGAAATTAGGATACGCCTGCTTCTGGGAAAGAGAGCCATGGCTAGCCTTGACCGCCTAGTAAAGAGCAGAGACATTAGTCTGCCAACCAAGATCCGTTTACCTCGTGCTATGGTCGTTCCATTTGTGATGTATGGATGCGAGATTTGGACTGTGAAGAAGGCTGACCGCCGAAGATTGGACGCGTTTGAATTGTAGTGCTGGCAGAGAATCTTGTGAGTTCCTTGGACGGCCAGAAGATCAAATCAGTCCATATCGTCGACCATAAACCCTGACTGCTCATTGGAAGGTCAAATTCTAAAGTTAAACTCAGGTACTTTTGTCATCTGATGAGAAGAGAGGAGTCGCTGGAGAAATATTTGATGTTGGGAAAAGTTGAGGGTCACCGGAGAAGGGGTAGGCAGCGAATGCGATGTTAGATGGCATCCTCAAGGCGCTGCTGATGAAGTTATGTAATGTTAGGAAGATAGTGAGAGGCCGGAAAGCGTGGAGTGATATGGTCCATAGGGTCACGAAGAGTCGGACACGACTGAACGATTGAACTGAACCTACTTTTGACCAAAGTAAAAGAGGGCGATTTCGCGAATGAGAAAGAAAATTACATTTATTAGCAACAAGTAGGTACAAAAAAGTGCGATATGAAAAAAAGAAAACACACAAAAAGGAGGGTGAGCGCTAGGATATCCGAAGTATGGTAGCGCGAAGGAAGAAGAGCGGAATGGAGATTCAGCTTGAGAGAGCTCTTACACCTGGGTCCCGATAAAGTAAAATAAGACAGACAAATACGGAGGAGAGAGTTGCACATGTTCTCTTACTATGGCAGGGCAGCTTTTGAACTGCGCCCGCGCAGAACCTCAAAACTGCCTTCACCAGTAGCGTACCTCGGTAATCACAGAAAAAAAGGAAGTGAAGAAATATGCGTTAACGAGTGGTAGCTGTCGCGTACGCATCCTCCATGTACGCCGGGCGCCACTCCGACTTCATCCACCGAACCCGGCTGTTAGGGACGGGAAACAAAATCTGCAAAAAAAAAAAGCCCAGACACAGCAAGGAGGAAACGCACGGCTTGCTTAGCCGTGACGTAGATTATACGTCGTCCTTGTTGCCTCATGTCTTGACGCGACCGACGTGGATGCATTGAGTCTCTTAAACCGCTGTCGTCTGGAAACAGTGACATATGCCTCTCGTATAACGGCGCCCGTGTAAATGCGGGAATGTGTGGGGGGGGGGGGGGATTCTACCGACCGGCGCACAGCCACGCAATAGGGTAACGGGTTCCCATTCCTCTCGTTCCCATCCTTACCTAGCTTGTAGCTTTCTTACTGTCGTAGTTTGCGTATTTAATATAAAGACACTTCCAAAGAATGCCTTCTGATGCACAACTGTCACCTAAGTCTTTACACACACCCTACAATCAGCCTCATTACGATCACCAAAACTGCTGCCATGAGAATATTTCGACAAGCTTCAACGGAGCACCGCACCGGCGATTTCTTATTTATGTGGTCACTCCCGACTGCACAAAGTGCAAGGGCTGCTGCAACCTTCTGAGCCGCACTGTTACTACTTCTACAAGACCGAAGCTTACTTCGTATTTGGGATGGCATATACACCGGCGCATTACCAGTTGTACGCCCAGCCGGCTTCTATAGGCCGAGTAAGCGCAAGTAGTTCTTTGAAGGCCCGCTGGTGTGTTTTCTCCTGTGGCCGACGGTGACGATTCACTTTTTTCATTTCTTACTTATTGGTGCATCACTATACCACAATGCGATGCCACTATACGATTTCTGCCACCTGCGTAGAGTTTCCACTGATAACACAAAAGCGAGCAGGCGACTGCGTCACCTGGGGCAAGCTTACCGCTATTAAATAGACACGAGCGTTTAGGCAGACACGACTGCGCTTAAGACATTGCAAAAACTTTCTACATAGGAATTTATAGGCTTGCGGTGCAACTGTCAGGCATCTGCGAACAGCCGCTACGTCCAAAAGGATATCAATGCAACGATCGCGATGGAAAGAGCGGGTGCTGCTGTCGCAGGACCAAACAATAGCTTGGTAAGTCGTGTTGTCTGTTTCGCTCGCGTTAGGCTAGCCAGGGCTCTGCACGCGCTGTGGAGCAATCGACTGCTCGCTGCTTCAGACTACCGAATAAATACAACGTAAACGACTACAGAATAAAGAAAGTCACTAGAGACGTAAGGTGCGCACTGGCGCGTTCTCTTGGGCGGTAGAAAGCGAGTGGGATTTCTAACGACATGCAATGGTAGAAATATGCGCAAGATGACCAATATTTTTTGCTCTTGTTCCGAAGGCTTCATTTTTGTAATTCTCAATTGTGATGAGACGATTAACAAAGGGCAGCTATTTATCTCTAATTTGACATTAAGCGCTACACTTTAATAATTCAGTATCTAAATAATCATTTTTTTAGCCAACCTACTACGTAACCTGTTTGGCCGGTTGGTCTCCGCTAACATTACTATTTTGTTGTATTGTACGGCCCGTGTAAAGTATTTCTCGCGCGGACAGACGATTGTTGTTCATTTCGTAAACTTTCTAACATTGCACATGTTTCGCTATTGGAGTGAAATGCTCTGGTAGCCCTCAATAGCCTACGTGTCACGTGACGTTCTGTCTCGTATAGGCTTTAGAGGAGAGATTGACTTGCACCGCAGCGCAGGCAGCGCTGCTAGGGAGAATGATATCGATAGCCTCGCGAGAGCAAGATATGCCAAGGCCGCCTAGCACGTGTGTCAGGGAGGTGGTCTTCGCAGAGCATGCTCCGAGAACGTTCGATATTGTAAACGCATGCAAGACACGGCCAGGGACAATCGCGCTCTCGAATGTCTGGAAAGAACTCGGCAAAGGAGAATTAATGCCTCCAGAGGCAAATCCGCAAATCTCTCGTATTTTTTCTGTTGAATGAGACCAGCGCAGCTCAGCTACAGTGCATGGAAAAACGATCAAAACGTACGGATGATAAACGCCCTGGAATTCACAAAGGAAATCCGTATACGAATCAGTATGCGCAGCAAAGTATGTAAAGAGTCTCACAAAGTAAAGAAAAATGTCATACAAGGTCCATTTTATGAAAAAAGGACACTCGATTGCAGCAAGAGGCACCAGAGGGCATTTCTGTGCCATGTTTAAGCGTATATTCCGGTACACTTTCTTGTGGATCAACGGATGCATACAGCAGACGTGAGGATTAGAAACAGTTTATGAATTCACGATAGTCCAGGGACGCCAAGTGGAAAGGATTCCACTTCCGGCCACCGCAGCGTACGGATGTGTTATCTAGTCTGTTCAGTCAAGTCGTTCAGTCGTGTCCGACTCTTCGTGACCCTATAGACCATATCTAGTGCTCCGCCGTTATTGAAATCTGCCATGTTATACTGCCAAGTTTGCCAAAAAGACGAATGGGGATGAACAACACAGTACTTATGCAAGTGGACCGGAAGGAAAGACC